>NW_026909726.1:0-47692 GCF_023558435.1 Drosophila sulfurigaster albostrigata | reverse complement strand
CCAAAAAACTCTAGTTGTCCATACCTGGAAACACACAAAAATTTAAATATTTTTTATTGCGAAACTTTTGATATACAACTTGCCATTATACGCGCAAAACTCTAGTTGTCCATACCTGGAAACACACATAAAAATTTAAAAATTCCAAAAATAAATTTTAGATTTCCTATTACAAGAGAACTATAAGGACTATATGAATGCAATTTGGTCAGTAGGTAGATATTTTTATTGCAAAACTTTTGATATACAACTTGCCATTATACGCAAAACTCTAGTTGTCCATACCTGGAAACACACATAAAATTTAAAAATTCAAAAATAAATTTTAGATTTCCTATTACAAAGAGAACTATAAGGACTATATGAATGCAATTTGGTCAGTAGGTAGATATTTTTATTGCGAAACTTTTGATATACAACTTGCCATTATACGCGCAAAACTCTAGTTGTCCATACCTGGAAACACACATGAAAATTTAAAAATTCAAAAATAAATTTTAGATTTCCTATTACAAAGAGAACTATAAGGACTATATGAATGCAATTTGGTCAGTAGGTAGATATTTTTATTGCAAAACTTTTGATATACAACTTGCCATTATACCATTATGCCAAAAAAATAGGTAGATATTTTTTATTGCAGTTTTGATATACAACTTGCCATTATACGCCCAAAACTCTAGTTGCCCGTACCTGGAAACACACATAAAAATTTAAAAATTCCAAAAGTAAATTTTAGATTTCCTATTACAAGAGAACTATAAGGACTATATGAATGCAATTTGGTCAGTAGGTAGATATTTTTATTGCGAAACTTTTGATATACAACTTGCCATTATACGCCCAAAACTCTAGTTGTCCATACCTGGAAACACACATAAAATTTAAAATTCAAAAATAAATTTTAGATTTCCTATTACAAGAGAACTATAAGGACTATATGAATGCAATTTGGTCAGTAGGTAGATATTTTTATTGCAAAACTTTTGATATACAACTTGCCATTATACGCCCAAAACTCTAGTTGTCCATACCTGGAAACACACATAAAAATTTAAAAATTCAAAAATAAATTTTAGATTTCCTATTACAAAGAGAAAAATAAAAACTATATAAATGCAATTTGGTCAGTAGGTAGATATTTTTATTGCAGAAACTTTTGATATACAACTTGCCATTATACGCCCAAAACTCTAGTTGCCCGTACCTGGAAACACACATAAAATTTAAAATTTCC
Source organism: Drosophila sulfurigaster albostrigata (assembly GCF_023558435.1). Classification (NCBI taxonomy): domain Eukaryota; kingdom Metazoa; phylum Arthropoda; class Insecta; order Diptera; family Drosophilidae; genus Drosophila; species Drosophila sulfurigaster. The sequence goes on along the minus strand of NW_026909726.1, from coordinate 46,455 downwards.
AAAAAAAATAAATTTTAGATTTCCTATTACAAAGAGAACTATAAGGACTATATGAATGCAATTTGGTCAGTAGGGTAGATATTTTTATTGCAGAAACTTTTGATATACAACTTGCCATTATACGCCCAAAACTCTAGTTGTCCGTACCTGGAAAACACATGAAAATTTAAAAATTCCAAAAATAAATTTTAGATTTCCTATTACAAGAGAACTATAAGGACTATATGAATGCAATTTGGTCAGTAGGTAGATATTTTTATTGCGAAACTTTTGATATACAACTTGCCATTATACCATTATGCCAAAAAAAATAGGTAGATATTTTTATTGCGAAACTTTTGATATACAACTTGCCATTATACGCCCAAAACTCTAGTTGCCCGTACCTGGAAACACACATGAAAATTTAAAAATTCCAAAAATAAATTTTAGATTTCCTATTACAAGAGAACTATAAGGACTATATGAATGCAATTTGGTCAGTAGGTAGATATTTTTATTGCAAAACTTTTGATATACAACTTGCCATTATACGCCCAAAACTCTAGTTGTCCATACCTGGAAACACACATAAAAATTTAAAAATTCCAAAAATAAATTTTAGATTTCCTATTACAAGAGAACTATAAGGACTATATGAATGCAATTTGGTCAGTAGGTAGATATTTTTTATTGCAGAAAACTTTTGATATACAACTTGCCATTATACGCCCAAAACTCTAGTTGTCCATACCTGGAAACACACATAAAAATTTAAAAATTCAAAAATAAATTTTAGATTTCCTATTACAAAGAGAACTATAAGGACTATATGAATGCAATTTGGTCAGTAGGTAGATATTTTTATTGCAGAAACTTTTGATATACAACTTGCCATTATACGCCCAAAACTCTAGTTGTCCATACCTGGAAAACACACATGAAAATTTAAAAATTCAAAAATAAATTTTAGATTTCCTATTACAAAGAGAACTATAAGGACTATATGAATGCAATTTGGTCAGTAGGTAGATATTTTTTATTGCAGAAACTTTTGATATACAACTTGCCATTATACGCCCAAAACTCTAGTTGTCCATACCTGGAAACACACATAAAAATTTAAAAATTCCAAAAATAAATTTTAGATTTCCTATTACAAAGAGAACTATAAGGACTATATGAATGCAATTTGGTCAGTAGGTAGATATTTTTATTGCGAAACTTTTGATATACAACTTGCCATTATACGCCCAAAACTCTAGTTGTCCATACCTGGAAACACACATAAAAATTTAAAAATTCAAAAATAAATTTTAGATTTCCTATTACAAAGAGAACTATAAGGACTATATGAATGCAATTTGGTCAGTAGGTAGATATTTTTATTGCGAAACTTTTGATATACAACTTGCCATTATACGCGCAAAACTCTAGTTGTCCATACCTGGAAACACACATAAAAATTTAAAAATTCAAAAATAAATTTTAGATTTCCTATTACAAAGAGAACTATAAGGACTATATGAATGCAATTTGGTCAGTAGGTAGATATTTTTATTGCAGAAACTTTTGATATACAACTTGCCATTATACGCCCAAAACTCTAGTTGTCCATACCTGGAAACACACATAAAAATTTAAAAATTCAAAAAATAAATTTTAGATTTCCTATTACAAAGAGAACTATAAGGACTATATGAATGCAATTTGGTCAGTAGGTAGATATTTTTATTGCAGAAACTTTTGATATACAACTTGCCATTATACGCGCAAAACTCTAGTTGTCCATACCTGGAAAACACATGAAAATTTAAAAATTCCAAAAATAAATTTTAGATTTCCTATTACAAAGAGAACTATAAGGACTATATGAATGCAATTTGGTCAGTTGGTAGATATTTTTTATTGCGAAACTTTTGATATACAACTTGCCATTATACGCCCAAAACTCTAGTTGTCCATACCTGGAAACACACATAAAATTTAAAAATTCAAAAATAAATTTTAGATTTCCTATTACAAAGAGAACTATAAGGACTATATGAATGCAATTTGGTCAGTAGGTAGATATTTTTATTGCAGAAACTTTTGATATACAACTTGCCATTATACGCGCAAAACTCTAGTTGTCCATACCTGGAAACACACATGAAAATTTAAAAATTCCAAAATAAATTTTAGATTTCCTATTACAAAGAGAACTATAAGGACTATATGAATGCAATTTGGTCAGTAGGTAGATATTTTTATTGCGAAACTTTTGATATACAACTTGCCATTATACGCCCAAAACTCTAGTTGTCCATACCTGGAAACACACATAAAAATTTAAAAATTCAAAATAAATTTTAGATTTCCTATTACAAAGAGAACTATAAGGACTATATGAATGCAATTTGGTCAGTAGGTAGATATTTTTATTTTGAAACTTTTGATATACAACTTGCCATTATACGCCCAAAACTCTAGTTGTTCATACCTGGAAAACACATAAAAATTTAAAAATTCCAAAAATAAATTTTAGATTTCCTATTACAAAGAGAACTATAAGGACTATATGAATGCAATTTGGTCAGTAGGTAGATATTTTTATTGCAGAAACTTTTGATATACAACTTGCCATTATACGCCCAAAACTCTAGTTGTCCATACCTGGAAACACACATAAAAATTTAAAAATTCCAAAAATAAATTTTAGATTTCCTATTACAAGAGAACTATAAGGACTATATGAATGCAATTTGGTCAGTAGGTAGATATTTTTATTGCGAAACTTTTGATATACAACTTGCCATTATACGCCCAAAACTCTAGTTGTCCATACCTGGAAACACACATAAAAATTTAAAAATTCAAAAATAAATTTTAGATTTCCTATTACAAAGAGAACTATAAGGACTATATGAATGCAATTTGGTCAGTAGGTAGATATTTTTATTGCGAAACTTTTGATATACAACTTGCCATTATACGCGCAAATCTCTAGTTGTCCATACCTGGAAACACACATAAAATTTAAAAATTCAAAAATAAATTTTAGATTTCCTATTACAAAGAGAACTATAAGGACTATATGAATGCAATTTGGTCAGTAGGTAGATATTTTTATTGCGAAACTTTTGATATACAACTTGCCATTATACGCCCAAAACTCTAGTTGCCCGTACCTGGAAACACACATAAAAATTTAAAAATTCCAAAAATAAATTTTAGATTTCCTATTACAAAGAGAACTATAAGGACTATATGAATGCAATTTGGTCAGTAGGTAGATATTTTTATTGCGAAACTTTTGATATACAACTTGCCATTATACGCCCAAAACTCTAGTTGTCCATACCTGGAAAACACATGAAAATTTAAAAATTCAAAAATAAATTTTAGATTTCCTATTACAAGAGAACTATAAGGACTATATGAATGCAATTTGGTCAGTAGGTAGATATTTTTATTGCAAAACTTTTGATATACAACTTGCCATTATACGCGCAAATCTCTAGTTGTCCGTACCTGGAAAACACATGAAAATTTAAAAATTCCAAAAATAAATTTTAAATTTCAATTTACAAATAGAACTATAAGGACTATATGAATGCAATTTGGTCAGTAGGTAGATATTTTTATTGCGAAACTTTTGATATACAACTTGCCATTATACGCCCAAAACTCTAGTTGTCCATACCTGGAAACACACATAAAAATTTAAAAATTCCAAAAATAAATTTTAGATTTCCTATTACAAGAGAACTATAAGGACTATATGAATGCAATTTGGTCAGTAGGTAGATATTTTTATTGCGAAACTTTTGATATACAACTTGCCATTATACGCCCAAAACTCTAGTTGTCCATACCTGGAAACACACATAAAAATTTAAAAATTCAAAAATAAATTTTAGATTTCCTATTACAAGAGAACTATAAGGACTATATGAATGCAATTTGGTCAGTAGGTAGATATTTTTATTGCGAAACTTTTGATATACAACTTGCCATTATACCATTATGCCAAAAAAAATAGGTAGATATTTTTATTGCGAAACTTTTGATATACAACTTGCCATTATACGCCCAAAACTCTAGTTGCCCGTACCTGGAAACACACATGAAAATTTAAAATTCAAAAATAAATTTTAGATTTCCTATTACAAAGAGAACTATAAGGACTATATGAATGCAATTTGGTCAGTAGGTAGATATTTTTATTGCAGAAACTTTTGATATACAACTTGCCATTATACGCCCAAAACTCTAGTTGTCCATACCTGGAAACACACATAAAAATTTAAAATTCAAAAATAAATTTTAGATTTCCTATTACAAGAGAACTATAAGGACTATATGAATGCAATTTGGTCAGTAGGTAGATATTTTTATTGCGAAACTTTTGATATACAACTTGCCATTATACGCCCAAAACTCTAGTTGTCCATACCTGGAAAACACACATAAAAATTTAAAATTCAAAAAATAAATTTTAGATTTCCTATTACAAAGAGAACTATAAGGACTATATGAATGCAATTTGGTCAGTAGGTAGATATTTTTATTGCAGAAACTTTTGATATACAACTTGCCATTATACGCCCAAAACTCTAGTTGTCCATACCTGGAAACACACATAAAAATTTAAAAATTCCAAAATAAATTTTAGATTTCCTATTACAAAGAGAACTATAAGGACTATATGAATGCAATTTGGTCAGTTGGTAGATATTTTTTATTGCGAAACTTTTGATATACAACTTGCCATTATACGCCCAAAACTCTAGTTGTCCATACCTGGAAAACACACATAAAAAAATTTAAAAATTCAAAAATAAATTTTAGATTTCCTATTACAAAGAGAACTATAAGGACTATATGAATGCAATTTGGTCAGTAGGTAGATATTTTTATTGCGAAACTTTTGATATACAACTTGCCATTATACGCCCAAAACTCTAGTTGTCCATACCTGGAAACACATGAAAATTTAAAAATTCAAAAATAAATTTTAGATTTCCTATTACAAAGAGAACTATAAGGACTATATGAATGCAATTTGGTCAGTTGGTAGATATTTTTTATTGCGAAACTTTTGATATACAACTTGCCATTATACGCCCAAAACTCTAGTTGTCCATACCTGGAAACACACATAAAAATTTAAAAATTCCAAAAATAAATTTTAGATTTCCTATTACAAAGAGAACTATAAGGACTATATGAATGCAATTTGGTCAGTAGGTAGATATTTTTATTGCGAAACTTTTGATATACAACTTGCCATTATACGCCCAAAACTCTAGTTGTCCATACCTGGAAACACACATAAAAATTTAAAAATTCAAAAATAAATTTTAGATTTCCTATTACAAAGAGAACTATAAGGACTATATGAATGCAATTTGGTCAGTAGGTAGATATTTTTATTGCAGAAACTTTTGATATACAACTTGCCATTATACGCGCAAAACTCTAGTTGTCCATACCTGGAAACACACATGAAAATTTAAAAATTCAAAAATAAATTTTAGATTTCCTATTACAAAGAGAACTATAAGGACTATATGAATGCAATATGGTCAGTAGGTAGATATTTTTATTGAGAGACTTTTGATATACAACTTGCCATTATACGCCCAAAACTCTAGTTGTCCATACCTGGAAACACACATAAAAATTTAAAAATTCAAAAATAAATTTTAGATTTCCTATTACAAAGAGAACTATAAGGACTATATGAATGCAATTTGGTCAGTAGGTAGATATTTTTATTGCGAAACTTTTGATATACAACTTGCCATTATACGCCCAAAACTCTAGTTGTCCATACCTGGAAACACACATAAAAATTTAAAAATTCAAAAATAAATTTTAGATTTCCTATTACAAAGAGAACTATAAGGACTATATGAATGCAATTTGGTCAGTAGGTAGATATTTTTATTGCGAAACTTTTGATATACAACTTGCCATTATACGCCCAAAACTCTAGTTGTCCATACCTGGAAACACACATGAAAATTTAAAAATTCAAAAATAAATTTTAGATTTCCTATTACAAAGAGAACTATAAGGACTATATGAATGCAATTTGGTCAGTAGGTAGATATTTTTATTGCGAAACTTTTGATATACAACTTGCCATTATACGCCCAAAACTCTAGTTGTCCATACCTGGAAACACACATGAAAATTTAAAAATTCAAAAATAAATTTTAGATTTCCTATTACAAAGAGAACTATAAGGACTATATGAATGCAATATGGTCAGTTGGTAGATATTTTTATTGCGAAACTTTTGATATACAACTTGCCATTATACGCGCAAAACTCTAGTTGTCCATACCTGGAAACACACATAAAATTTAAAAATTCAAAAATAAATTTTAGATTTCCTATTACAAAGAGAACTATAAGGACTATATGAATGCAATTTGGTCAGTAGGTAGATATTTTTATTGCGAAACTTTTGATATACAACTTGCCATTATACGCCCAAAACTCTAGTTGTCCATACCTGGAAAACACACATGAAAATTTAAAAATTCAAAAATAAATTTTAGATTTCCTATTACAAAGAGAACTATAAGGACTATATGAATGCAATTTGGTCAGTAGGTAGATATTTTTATTGCGAAACTTTTGATATACAACTTGCCATTATACGCCCAAAACTCTAGTTGTCCATACCTGGAAAACACACATAAAAATTTAAAAATTCAAAAATAAATTTTAGATTTCCTATTACAAAGAGAACTATAAGGACTATATGAATGCAATTTGGTCAGTAGGTAGATATTTTTATTGCAGAAACTTTTGATATACAACTTGCCATTATACGCCCAAAACTCTAGTTGTCCATACCTGGAAACACACATAAAAATTTAAAATTCAAAAATAAATTTTAGATTTCCTATTACAAAGAGAACTATAAGGACTATATGAATGCAATTTGGTCAGTTGGTAGATATTTTTATTGCGAAACTTTTGATATACAACTTGCCATTATACGCGCAAAACTCTAGTTGTCCATACCTGGAAAACACACATGAAAATTTAAAATTCAAAAATAAATTTTAGATTTCCTATTACACAAGAGAACTATAAGGACTATATGAATGCAATTTGGTCAGTAGGTAGATATTTTTATTGCGAAACTTTTGATATACAACTTGCCATTATACGCGCAAATCTCTAGTTGTCCATACCTGGAAACACACATAAAAATTTAAAATTCAAAAAATAAATTTTAGATTTCCTATTACAAAGAGAACTATAAGGACTATATGAATGCAATTTGGTCAGTAGGTAGATATTTTTATTGCAGAAACTTTTGATATACAACTTGCCATTATACGCCCAAAACTCTAGTTGTCCATACCTGGAAACACACATAAAAATTTAAAAATTCAAAAATAAATTTTAGATTTCCTATTACAAAGAGAACTATAAGGACTATATGAATGCAATTTGGTCAGTAGGTAGATATTTTTATTGCGAAACTTTTGATATACAACTTGCCATTATACGCCCAAAACTCTAGTTGTCCATACCTGGAAACACATGAAAATTTAAAATTCAAAAATAAATTTTAGATTTCCTATTACAAAGAGAACTATAAGGACTATATGAATGCAATTTGGTCAGTAGGTAGATATTTTTATTGCGAAACTTTTGATATACAACTTGCCATTATACGCGCAAAACTCTAGTTGTCCATACCTGGAAACACACATAAAAATTTAAAAATTCAAAAATAAATTTTAGATTTCCTATTACAAAGAGAACTATAAGGACTATATGAATGCAATTTGGTCAGTTGGTAGATATTTTTTATTGCGAAACTTTTGATATACAACTTGCCATTATACGCCCAAAACTCTAGTTGTCCATACCTGGAAACACACATAAAAATTTAAAAATTCCAAAAATAAATTTTAGATTTCCTATTACAAAGAGAACTATAAGGACTATATGAATGCAATTTGGTCAGTAGGTAGATATTTTTATTGCGAAACTTTTGATATACAACTTGCCATTATACGCGCAAAACTCTAGTTGTCCATACCTGGAAACACACATAAAATTTAAAAATTCAAAAATAAATTTTAGATTTCCTATTACAAAGAGAACTATAAGGACTATATGAATGCAATTTGGTCAGTAGGTAGATATTTTTATTGCAGAAACTTTTGATATACAACTTGCCATTATACGCCCAAAACTCTAGTTGTCCATACCTGGAAACACACATAAAAATTTAAAAATTCAAAAATAAATTTTAGATTTCCTATTACAAAGAGAACTATAAGGACTATATGAATGCAATTTGGTCAGTAGGTAGATATTTTTATTGCAGAAACTTTTGATATACAACTTGCCATTATACGCCCAAAACTCTAGTTGTCCATACCTGGAAACACACATAAAAATTTAAAAATTCAAAAAATAAATTTTAGATTTCCTATTACAAAGAGAACTATAAGGACTATATGAATGCAATTTGGTCAGTTGGTAGATATTTTTATTGCAGAAACTTTTGATATACAACTTGCCATTATACGCGCAAAACTCTAGTTGTCCATACCTGGAAAACACATAAAAAATTTAAAAATTCAAAAATAAATTTTAGATTTCCTATTACAAAGAGAACTATAAGGACTATATGAATGCAATTTGGTCAGTTGGTAGATATTTTTATTGCGAAACTTTTGATATACAACTTGCCATTATACGCCCAAAACTCTAGTTGTCCATACCTGGAAACACACATAAAAATTTAAAAATTCAAAAATAAATTTTAGATTTCCTATTACAAAGAGAACTATAAGGACTATATGAATGCAATTTGGTCAGTAGGTAGATATTTTTATTGCAAAACTTTTGATATACAACTTGCCATTATACGCGCAAAACTCTAGTTGTCCATACCTGGAAAAACATGAAAATTTAAAAATTCAAAAATAAATTTTAGATTTCCTATTACAAAGAGAACTATAAGGACTATATGAATGCAATTTGGTCAGTAGGTAGATATTTTTATTGCGAAACTTTTGATATACAACTTGCCATTATACGCCCAAAACTCTAGTTGTTCATACCTGGAAAACACATAAAAATTTAAAAATTCCAAAAATAAATTTTAGATTTCCTATTACAAGAGAACTATAAGGACTATATGAATGCAATTTGGTCAGTAGGTAGATATTTTTATTGCGAAACTTTTGATATACAACTTGCCATTATACGCCCAAAACTCTAGTTGTCCATACCTGGAAACACACATGAAAATTTAAAAATTCAAAAATAAATTTTAGATTTCCTATTACAAGAGAACTATAAGGACTATATGAATGCAATTTGGTCAGTAGGTAGATATTTTTATTGCGAAACTTTTGATATACAACTTGCCATTATACGCCCAAAACTCTAGTTGTCCATACCTGGAAAACACATGAAAATTTAAAAATTCCAAAAATAAATTTTAGATTTCCTATTACAAAGAGAACTATAAGGACTATATGAATGCAATATGGTCAGTTGGTAGAAATGATGATTGACTGAATGCAGATCTATTAACTCCTGAGCCCACTTCAACTTACGCAATCCATTACAAGTGCTTCATTTTGTATGAGCAATGTGGCAGCACGATTGAAAAATGAGTACAACTTCCATTAACACTCTAGTCACGTGCACACATTGTTGTCTAGTCCTCTTTAGATCGAGTTCATACTATCACGTTTACATTCGGCATGTTAGCTGTGTGGTTTTTTCACTTGTGACATTTTGATTCACGCGGCTCGCTTATCGATACATCCCGTCGGCGACAAATTTGACATTCGTGATAGTTCTTATTGCTGTATTGGCTTTTGTATGTGAACTGTTGTTTTCCACAGAAATAATTAGAGCAGCTTCTATTGAACTGCGAGGCAAACCTGGTGCAATTGTCGTTGCCCGTGTCGCTTTGAATACTCAAACTTAGGCATGTTGTTAGCATTAAATGAATGTCGATTTGACACAAAGATAATTCACACATGCTCTAGAGACCATTCAAATGCATTCGCCTCAAATCTAGGACTAGGCAACTTGTAGGGCACATTGCAGATAATACAAATATTTGATTATTACAAAGTTTACCGCTATAGATTTGCAAGAGATGCTCTAAATTGCTATGAAATGTTCTTGCAGCCAATGTTGTATCACTCATAGCTTGAGCGTCAAGATCGCATGACCTAACAGCCAATATTTCCCTCAGTAAAATCGCTGAGTCAAATTCAACTAACTGATTTCATATCAAAAACTGCATATAGCGTCAACATTAAGAGCAACAATTAGTCAAAACTAGTATGTGAATTCGCAATTCTGGAGATGTCATGTTAATCAGCAAAAATTAGCAACACAACATAAGATTTTACAAGAACATCAGAGATGAAAGACAAGTAGTAATTTTCGTAAAAATTTTATATACCATTATTAAATCAAAAGTTTGTATAAAGAATATAAGACTATAAATAATTGGTATGTTCAGAAATTTTTATAACTTGATTCAATGATAGTGATATCTATTAACAACTTTGGATTAAATCAATATTAAAATAAAAATTTTAGATTAAACACACTAAAAACACATAAAATTAAAATAAATTTAGAATTCAATGCATATGGTGAATTAGTAGAATTTTGAAACTTGCATTACCAACTCAAACGCGAAAATTGAATTAAACTATAGAATAGAATTTGTTTAATACAACAGATTGATAAATGTATCTATTGAAACTGCAATGACAATTGGTCAGAGAACGGAATTTTAAGGCTATATATAAATTTGGCACATTGTCAGTACAAACATCAATGATTTAACAATTACAGCAAGCAATTAGTAACATTACAGGCTAACTAATAATCTTGACAAGCTCGATAATACACTTATCCCCACTCCAAATCGCCATAGCAAACATTGCAATCCTTAAATTTCAATATTTGTAGCATCTATTGCAAGTGCAATTAACGATGCATTGAAATCAAATTTTGATCAGTTGCCTCAAATTCGAATTCACTCATATATTGTCGACTGTACATTCAAATATTCAAATGTTTCAATGCATTTTACGCTTGACACATACACATACATGTAGCAGATAAGAATGTTAGTTGTACCTACTTAAGTAAGAATCGCATTGCTACCAATCAATTTTGGAGACCTATGCATACAGTCACTATAGTTGCAATAAAAATTTACATACTCATAATTCATTAATATATCAATGCTTTATATATTCGAATGATTAGTAATTTTCATGTATGACATAGCAGTCTTCGTAAGACATTACATCCATAAATATTACCTACTAAATTACTATCGCCATATCGTACATATCTAAAGTTTAAATCGACAAAATTTGCATCCTTTCTAACATCTACACCTTAAATGATGATTCTTGAATGCAGTTTGCTTCAGCCCATGAATATACTTTGGCAACTGCGTTTTAGTCCCCTTCACACTCTCATCTTTCACATTTTGGCATTCGATCCATACATCACATCATACATGTGTTCTACATGCTACTTGAACTTATAATGTAATCTTGTTGTAAGCTTTCGCCACGTCCCTTTCAGGTCCCCTAGATATTGGTCCGCCTAGTCAATCACACACAAGCATTTGAACACATTCATCAAATATTTTGCATCGACTTTTCCATCGCACATACATATATTACTATCGTATTAAGATTACTGTTATGTCTGAGGTTAGTAAAAATGCTTAACTATATGAACTAGCAAGCTGCAATTCTTTGTGAACTCTGCCTCGCACCACCCCACATCTATCCCATTTAAAATGCTGTCCGGCCATCAATTTACACCACATGCATTACTCGAAATATAAAATTTTGAGCATCACTCCTCCACACATCATAACATATAAATACAATTGCAGATTAGATTAATAATCAAGCATGAACATAGAAGCTCACTACATTGGACAGTCCGCCAACACAGCAGCAACATTGCCACATTTCCTTTACACTTGCTTGCATAGGCTAATAGCACCATGTATGCAATGGCTTCGAGTTGCATTGTTCTTGCCACTACCAGCATCTTTACTCTGCCGCATCCAATCAGTAGACACGACTCTCACACGGCTCCATCGCTTCACTCTGACGTCATTCACTTTGCAGCTTCATGTTGGCTGCATTTGTGATGATTGTGTGTTGCACAACTTCCGATGATACCACGCATGATCGTTCAATATGCTCATCCTGGCAGTCTGACATACGGTGAGTCTTCAAAATTAGTCTCGCATATATGTTTATTCGCTCTTTTACGACTATTGCTGATGTTTCTGTGAATTTGCAGCCTGCTGTCGTCTCTTGTCGTGATTTCGTTCAGCACGCTGCATGCCATTACGCTACAGCGCAAATCTTGCTAGCTTGTGACACTGCAACGAATTGTAGGACTTGATAATTATTTATTTTGTTTACAAAGATATAGGATGTACATCTTAAACAATCAATTGAATTTCCCGAGCGTTGCACCATTAGGAGTGCGCATACAAGAATATGAAGTCAAAATAAGCAGTTTACTTGACAACCTACTAGACAAGATATTCTCCCTCTAGAATATCAAATGAGCTAGCATCTGCAGTTGGCAGTGACAAGCTATAGAATTAGTTGACGTAAAGAGCTACATGATTTAAGTAAATTGCCGATCTTGCAGAATTGTTCAGGTAACATTGCGAGGCAATTGAGACTTTCAACTTGACAATCAATTCCAGCTAAATACATGCAACAACAGCAGACGAGACAGAAACACTTCAAAGCTACATAGAATCAACTGCGAAGATTAAAATCTGCGATCGTAGCCTCGTTCCGGGATTCACATTGGACAATCAGAGAATTATGCACAAAATATAGGACATATAATGCAATTTGCTGTAAATAGTTTTATTCAACTGTTGGACAACTTTAGTCAATTTATACGCAAACCACATCTACAATCCTTGAACCAAAACTTAAAATCAAATTCAAATCAATTGAGAACTTTAAGATTGGATGAAACAGATTGATTAAGACATATAAAATTTTGGTCATTGACACACATGAAATTTAAATAATTGTTTAAAGATTTTATTGAATGATACAAGCTATACAATGATAGCTACATACAGAAGAAAGCACAAAATTGACAATCCTAATAAGACTATAGTCACTATCTTAGCACAATTAGGGACAATAGCCAATGACATACAAACTTTGAGCCAAATTTTCAAGATTCCTAATGTAAACTTATAAAGACAGTTAGCAAGCATCTATTAGTACGAATCTTCGAGCTCTTTGCCACCAATAATCTGCGCCAGTATGTCCAGCCCAACATCAAACTTTGAGCACCTTCATCAACTTTCGACATTGTCTTCACTGAAGCATAGCTTATCATTGATCTATTGTGAGTAAGTCAAGATAAGCATTTGGCTACTCACCACACTTTCTAGCACATCATACAACACCTATGACGATGCATCAACAACTTCTAAACAAAAGTAGCTGCATGATTGTAGCAAATTGTAAGACTGCGACACTGCAGATGTTCATTTCATTTGTGCACACCTTTCCATCAAGCACACATGCAACCGCATTCGATGTTTGCTGTTCTGTCGATCACTACATGTTTCGTTGCCACGAAGTTCACGTGCTTCTTGATGCTGCCATCAACTCCACCTTCCTCTTCATCTCTCACTTTAGCGAGTTATGCCGTTGGATCTCACTCTCCGACGTCGTTTGTCAGCGGCGAAATCGCGTTTGATTTGCCTCCTACTGAGTGCATCACACTGTGAGCACTGTTGTATTGTGTGCTGTGTTAACTGAGTTATCTGGATATCATGAATTACTGTATTTTGCTGTGATCTTGATCTTATTCTGTTGTAGCATTTTGATGTAGAACCCTGATGCATTCTGTCCTCATATTATTTTGCGGATGCTTCCTCCTAAATACATTTGCGGAATGTCGTCTGTAACATGTCCGCATGGCACTGTACTGCTGCAACTTGCTCCTGCAAACATAAAATTTCAAAAATCAAATTTATTCGTCTTCAAGTACTATAGCAACTTTGGGAGAACAAGCAAACTGCCCGAGTCGCTGAACCATGCGGAACCTACCTAGAGCACTATAAACACATAACAGATCAATAACTAGAGTACTTGCGACAAATGCCACTAAGAGTCCTGTGCGTCGTCGCTCCAACTTGAGCAGCACCTCGTTGTCGCCATAACGATCACTTCACTGCCGACTGCTCTCGTGCTTCTTTCGTCGTCCTTCGCTTGTGTGGCATCTCTAGCTGTGTGTGTGCACTGATGAATATAAATACAACTTTTACAATTCTTAAAAGATTTTCTCTTGCAATCCGTAATCAAAACCAAATATATGGAAATTTCCAAATTTTCACGTGTTTGGGTAACGAAAACGTGAGATCCACGTTTATAATGATAAGTTAAATATTAAAAGTTGCGCATTGAAAATATCTACCTACTGACCAAATTTCATTAACATAGTCCTTAAATCAACTATAGATGAATCAGCTTCAATATATGCATATGCCTGCGAGTGTCAGTGTCGACTAGGTGAATGTGTGTATGTGTGTGCGTGTGATGATAAATGAGTTTTTATTTTGATTTTATTCACTGTTTAGCTTTGGCATTTTTGCATGTGAACTGCTCTCCCTTCCCTTCCCTCTAGAATATTTGAAATTTGCAAGCGAGCGATTGCTGTCGTCTTCATTTTCGAGACTTTCTTCGCGGCAAAACAAAATGGACATGCGCTAGCGGGTAGCTGCTAACCTTTGCGGCAACTTTGCGTTGCCAAACTTCACATGCATACACAAGCCAATTAAAGCGAGCAAGTCACATAGACGCATACATACAAACGATCTGCGACTGAACTGAGTGTGTTGACGTACGCTGCGCGCTGCTTTCGAGTTGCGTTCGAGTTGCGTTCGAACGTGTTCGCCGTGTTCACTTATTTCATCTGCAGACTTGTCAGTTTTTTGGCGCTCGTGGTAGCTTTTAATTGGCCAGCAATAACAAGCACATTATCAAAAATTGTTGCTGTAATTACTTAAGTTGCTGTTGCTTTTGTAATAGCTGAATAAAAAAGAATATAAATACAACTTTTACAATTCTTAAAAGATTTTCTCTTGCAATCCGTAATCAAAACCAAATATATGGAAATTTCCAAATTTTCACGTGTTCGCCAGGTAACGAAAACCTGAGATCCACGTTTATAATGATAAGTTAAATATTAAAAGTTGCGCATTAAAAATATCTACTTACTGACCAAATTTCATTAACATAGTCCTTATAGTTCTTCTGCAATCCGTAATCGAAAGAAGATATTTGGAAATTTGCATGCACATACACACTCACACATGCGCTTCTAAAATGTGCAACTTTCATGAAGCTATTTTACTTGACCATGCCCACTTATCCCTTTCGCCCACTCTAATATCTTGGTGAGCCACCTAGTCAAGGGGCATACACAATTTGGCAGACATTCACTTAAATTTTTGGCAAGCCAATATTTGCCTTCAAAGATCACTTGCAATGCCTTCAAATTGTGCAGAACTGTTAAGTAGCAATTGATTAGATTAGCTAAGCAATCTTTGTGAAGCTCGCCTGCCTGACCACGCCCACTTATCAGGTCCACCTTAAGTGATATCTTGGTCCGCCGCCTAGTCAAGCACACACACATGCATTTCACACACATTCATCAAAATTTTTGGCATCGAACTTTTCGCTTTCTCACACATACATACATACATACATATATATGTAGATTACTGGTAATGTCTGGAGTAAGTATCTGATTAGTAGCAATTCATTAGAAGCATGCACATACACACTCACACATTCACTTCTAAGCACATACATACACACACACCAATATAGGCGAGGATGTAGATACATAGACAGACGCATACATACAAACAAAAGCACAGCTGAGCCAACGCAGTCCTTGTCCAAACATCTAAGACGCGAGCAATTGCTGTCGTCTTCATTGACGGCCTTCGGCTTTTGCATACGAAGCCTCGCATCGAAGCGCACGATTTGCAGGCAACTTCGGCTGTTGCTTCGTCTGCTGCTTCGTCGCTTTCGTTTCCACGTTCGGCACGCGTTCGTTCGTCGTGGGCCATCGACGACAACGTCACCGCGTGGCTCTCGATCTCTTCCTCCCTCCCGCTCTCTCTCCTTTTCGATCTGTCACTCCACGACTATGTGTAGGCATGTGTTTGTGTGTGTGTGTGTGTGTGTGTGTGGAGCCAACCCAACTGATGGAAATCCAACTGCAGATGAATCAGCTTCAATATATGCATATGCCTGCGAGTGTCAGTGTCGACTAGGTGAATGTGTGTATGTGTGTGCGTGTGATGATAAATGAGTTTTTATTTTGATTTTATTCACTGTTTAGCTTTGGCATTTTGCATGTGAACTGCTCTCCTTCCCTTCCCTCTACAATATTTGAAATTTGCAAGCGAGCGATTGCTGTCGTCTTCATTTTCGAGACTTTCGTCGCGGCAAAACAAAATGGACATGCGCTAGCGGGTAGCTGCTAACCTTTGCGGCAACTTTGCGTTGCCAAACTTCACATGCATACACAAGCCAATTAAAGCGAGCAAGTCACATAGACGCATACATACAAACGATCTGCGACTGAACTGAGTGTGTGACGTACGCTGCGCGCTGCTTTCGAGTTGCGTTCGAGTTGCGTTCGAACGTGTTCGCCGTGTTCACTTATTTCATCTGCAGACTTGTCAGTTTTTTTGGCGCTCGTGGTAGCTTTTAATTGGCCAGCAATAACAAGCACATTATCAAAAATTGTTGCTGTAATTACTTAAGTTGCTGTTGCTTTTGTAATAGCTGAATAAAAAAGAATATAAATACAACTTTTACAATTCTTAAAAGATTTTCTCTTGCAATCCGTAATCAAAACCAAATATATGGAAATTTCCAAATTTTCACGTGTTTGCCGGGTAACGAAAACGTGAGATCCACGTTTATAATGATAAGTTAAATATTAAAAGTTGCGCATTGAAAATATCTACCTACTGACCAAATTTCATTAACATAGTCCTTATAGTTTTCTTGCAATCCGTAATCGAAACAAAATATATGCAATTTTTGCAAATTTGCACGTAATGCGTAATAATGGCAAATTGTATATTAAAAGTTGCGCATTGAAAATATCTACATACTTACCAAATTTCGTTAACATAGTCCTTATAGTTCTTCTGCAATCCGTAATCGAAAGAAGATATTTGGAAATTTGCATGCACATACACACTCACACATGCGCTTCTAAAATGTGCAACTTTCATGAAGCTATTTTACTTGACCATGCCCACTTATCCCTTTCGCCCACTCTAATATCTTGGTGAGCCACCTAGTCAAGGGGGCATACACAATTTGGCAGACATTCACTAAAATTTTTGGCAATCCAATTTTTGGCTTCAAAGATCACTTGCAATGCCGTCAAATTGTGCAGAACTGTGTAAGTAGCAATTGATTAGATTAGCTAGGCAATCTTTTCGTGAAGCTCGCCTGCCTGACCACGCCCACTTATCAGGTCCACCTTAAGTGATATGTTGGTCCGCCGCCTATGATCAATCACACTGTTTACCCATGCATTTCACACACATTCATCAAAATTTTTGGCATCGACTTTTGTCGCATTCGCACACATACATACATACATACATATGTATGTAGATTACTGGCAATGTCTGGAGGTTAAGTAAGAAATGCGTAACTATTGAACTAGCAAGCATGCGAATTCTTTGTGAAGCCCTCCTGCCTGTCTACGTCCACTTATCAGTTTCGCAATAAAAATATCTACCTACTGACCAAATTTCATTCATATAGTCCTTACACTTCTCTTGTAATAGGTAATTGAAAAATATTTTTGGAATTTTCAAATTTTCACGTGTTTTCCAGGTATGGACAACTAGAGATTTGCGCGTATAATGACAAGTTGTATATCAAAAATCCTAAAGATATCTACATACTGTCAAAAATTCGTTAACATAATCCTTATAGTTCTTCTGCAATCCGTAATCGAAAGAAGATATTTGGAAATTTGCATGCACATACACACTAACATTATGCGCTTCTAAAATGTGCAACCTTCATGCAGCTATTCTGCTTGACCATGCCCACTTATCCCTTTCGCCCACTCTAATATCTTGGTCCGCCGCCTAGTCAAGCACACACACATGCATTTGACACACATTCATCAAAATTTTTGGCATCGACTTTTCGCATTCGCACACATACATAAATATGTATGTACATATGTATGTAGATTACTGGTTATGTCTGGAGGTTAAGTAAGAAATGCTTAACTATTGAACTAGCAAGCTGCGAATTCTTTGTGAAGCCCTCCTGCCTGCCCACGTCCACTTATCAGGTCCGCCCACACTAATACACACAATTTAACAAACATGCATTCACATTTTTGGCATGCAATTTTTACACTCAATCAGTTGCAATGCCTTCGAAAAGTGAACTGATTAGTAGCAATTCATTAGAAGCATGCACATACACACTCACACATTCACTTCTAAGCACATACATACACACATACCAATATAGGCGAGCATGTAGATACATAGACAGACGCATACATACAAACGAAAGCACAGCTGAGCCAACGCAGTCCTTGTCCAAACATCTAAGACGTGAGCAATTGCTGTCGTCTTCATTGTCGGCCTTCGGCTTTTGCATACGAAGCCTCGCATCGAAGCGCACGATTTGCAGGCAACTTCGGCTGTTGCTTCGTCTGCTGCTTCGTCGCTTTCGTTTCCACGTTCGGCACGCGTTCGTTCGTCGTGGGCCGTCGACGACAACGTCACCGCGTGGCTCTCGATCTCTTCCTCCCTCCCGCTCTCTCTCCTTTTCGATCTGTCACTCCACGACTATGTGTAGGCATGTGTTTGTGTGTGTGTGTGTGTGTGTGTGTGGAGCCAACCCAACTGATGGAAATCCAACTGCAGATGAATCAGCTTCAATATATGCATATGCCTGCGAGTGTCAGTGTCGACTAGGTGAATGTGTGTATGTGTGTGCGTGTGATGATAAATGAGTTTTTATTTTGATTTTATTCACTGTTTAGCTTTGGCATTTTTGCATGTGAACTGCTCTCCCTTCCCTTCCCTCTACAATATTTGAAATTTGCAAGCGAGCGATTGCTGTCGTCTTCATTTTCGAGACTTTCGTCGCGGCAAAACAAAATGGACATGCGCTGGCGGGTAGCTGCTAACCTTTGCGGCAACTTTGCGTTGCCAAACTTCACATGCATACACAAGCCAATTAAAGCGAGCAAGTCACATAGACGCATACATACAAAACGATCTGCGACTGAACTGAGTGTGTGACGTACGCTGCGCGCTGCTTTCGAGTTGCGTTCGAGTTGCGTTCGAACGTGTTCGCCGTGTTCACTTATTTCATCTGCAGACTTGTCAGTTTTTTGGCGCTCGTGGTAGCTTTTAATTGGCCAGCAATAACAAGCACATTATCAAAAATTGTTGCTCTAATTACTTAAGTTGCTGTTGCTTTTGTAATAGCTGAATAAAAAGAATATAAATACAACTTTTACAATTCTTAAAAGATTTTCTCTTGCAATCCGTAATCAAAACCAAATATATGGAAATTTCCAAATTTTCACGTGTTTGCCGGGTAACGAAAACGTGAGATCCACGTTTTTAATGATAAGTTAAATATTAAAAGTTGCGCATTGAAAATATCTACCTACTGACCAAATTTCATTAACATAGTCCTTATAGTTTTCTTGCAATCCGTAATCGAAACAAAATATATGCAATTTTTGCAAATTTGCACGTAATGCGTAATAATGGCAAATTGTATATTAAAAGTTGCGCATTGAAAATATCTACATACTTACCAAATTTCGTTAACATAGTCCTTATAGTTCTTCTGCAATCCGTAATCGAAAGAAGATATTTGGAAATTTGCATGCACATACACACTCACACATGCGCTTCTAAAATGTGCAACTTTCATGAAGCTATTTTACTTGACCATGCCCACTTATCCCTTTCGCCCACTCTAATATCTTGGTGAGCCACCTAGTCAAGGGGGCATACACAATTTGGCAGACATTCACTAAAATTTTTGGCAATCCAATTTTTGGCTTCAAAGATCACTTGCAATGCCTTCAAATTGTGCAGAACTGTTAAGTAGCAATTGATTAGATTAGCTAGGCAATCTTTGTGAAGCTCGCCTGCCTGACCACGCCCACTTATCAGGTCCACCTTAAGTGATATGTTGGTCCGCCGCCTAGTCAATCACACACCCATGCATTTCACACACATTCATCCAAATTTTTGGCATCGACTTTTTCGCTTTCGCACACATACATACATACATATGTATGTATGTAGATTACTGGCAATGTCTGGAGGTTAAGTAAGAAATGCGTAACTATTGAACTAGCAAGCTGCGAATTCTTTGTGAAGCCCTCCTGCCTGTCTACGTCCACTTATCAGTTTCGCAATAAAAATATCTACCTACTGACCAAATTTCATTCATATAGTCCTTACACTTCTCTTGTAATAGGTAATCGAAAAATATTTTTGGAATTTTCAAATTTTCACGTGTTTTCCAGGTATGGACAACTAGAGATTTGCGCGTATAATGACAAGTTGTATATCAAAAATCCTAAAGATATCTACATACTGTCAAAAATTCGTTAACATAATCCTTATAGTTCTTCTGCAATCCGTAATCGAAAGAAGATATTTGGAAATTTGCATGCACATACACACTCACACATGCGCTTCTAAAGTGTGCAACCTTCATGAAGCTATTCTGCTTGACCATGCCCACTTATCCCTTTCGCCCACTCTAATATCTTGGTCCGCCGCCTAGTCAAGCACACACATGCATTTCACACACATTCATCAAAATTTTTGGCATCGACTTTTTTCGCATTCGCACACATACATAAATATGTATGTACATATGTATGTAGATTACTGGTTATGTCTGGAGGTTAAGTAAGAAATGCTTAACTATTGAACTAGCAAGCTGCGAATTCTTTGTGAAGCCCTCCTGCCTGCCCACGTCCACTTATCAGGTCCGCCCACACTAATACACACAATTTAACAAACATGCATTCACATTTTTGGCATGCAATTTTACACTCAATCAGTTGCAATGCCTTCGAAAAGTGAACTGATTAGTAGCAATTCATTAGAAGCATGCACATACACACTCACACATTCACTTCTAAGCACATACATACACACATACCAATATAGGCGAGCATGTAGATACATAGACAGACGCATACATACAAACGAAAGCACAGCTGAGCCAACGCAGTCCTTGTCCAAACATCTAAGACGTGAGCAATTGCTGTCGTCTTCATTGTCGGCCTTCGGCTTTTGCATACGAAGCCTCGCATCGAAGCGCACGTTTTGCAGGCAACTTCGGCTGTTGCTTCGTCTGCTGCTTCGTCGCTTTCGTTTCCACGTTCGGCACGCGTTCGTTCGTCGTGGGCCGTCGACGACAACGTCACCGCGTGGCTCTCGATCTCTTCCTCCCTCCCGCTCTCTATCCTTTTCGATCTGTCACTCCACGACTATGTGTAGGCATGTGTTTGTGTGTGTGTGTGTGTGTGTGTGTGTGTGTGTGGAGCCAACCCAACTGATGGAAATCCAACTGCAGATGAATCAGCTTCAATATATGCATATGCCTGCGAGTGTCAGTGTCGACTAGGTGAATGTGTGTATGTGTGTGCGTGTGATGATAAATGAGTTTTATTTTGATTTTATTCACTGTTTAGCTTTTGGCATTTTTGCATGTGAACTGCTCTCCCTTCCCTTCCCTCTACAATATTTGAAATTTGCAAGCGAGCGATTGCTGTCGTCTTCATTTTCGAGACTTTCGTCGCGGCAAAACAAAATGGACATGCGCTAGCGGGTAGCTGCTAACCTTTGCGGCAACTTTGCGTTGCCAAACTTCACATGCATACACAAGCCAATTAAAGCGAGCAAGTCACATAGACGCATACATACAAACGATCTGCGACTGAACTGAGTGTGTGACGTACGCTGCGCGCTGCTTTCGAGTTGCGTTCGAGTTGCGTTCGAACGTGTTCGCCGTGTTCACTTATTTCATCTGCAGACTTGTCAGTTTTTTGGAGCTCGTGGTAGCTTTTAATTGGCCAGCAATAACAAGCACATTATCAAAAATTGTTGCTCTAATTACTTAAGTTGCTGTTGCTTTTGTAATAGCTGAATAAAAAAGAATATAAATACAACTTTTACAATTCTTAAAAGATTTTCTCTTGCAATCCGTAATCAAAACCAAATATATGGAAATTTCCAAATTTTCACGTGTTTGCCGTTGGTAACGAAAACGTGAGATCCACGTTTATAATGATAAGTTAAATATTAAAAGTTGCGCATTGAAAATATCTACCTACTGACCAAATTTCATTAACATAGTCCTTATAGTTTTCTTGCAATCCGTAATCGAAACAAAATATATGCAATTTTTGCAAATTTGCACGTAATGCGTAATAATGGCAAATTGTATATTAAAAGTTGCGCATTGAAAATATCTACATACTTACCAAATTTCGTTAACATAGTCCTTATAGTTCTTCTGCAATCCGTAATCGAAAGAAGATATTTGGAAATTTGCATGCACATACACACTCACACATGCGCTTCTAAAATGTGCAACTTTCATGAAGCTATTTTACTTGACCATGCCCACTTATCCCTTTCGCCCACTCTAATATCTTGGTGAGCCACCTAGTCAAGGGGGCATACACAATTTGGCAGACATTCACTAAAATTTTTGGCAATCCAATTTTTGGCTTCAAAGATCACTTGCAATGCCTTCAAATTGTGCAGAACTGTTAAGTAGCAATTGATTAGATTAGCTAGGCAATCTTTGTGAAGCTCGCCTGCCTGACCACGCCCACTTATCAGGTCCACCTTAAGTGATATGTTGGTCCGCCGCCTAGTCAATCACACACCCATGCATTTCACACACATTCATCAAAATTTTTGGCATCGACTTTTTCGCATTCGCACACATACATACATACATACATATGTATGTAGATTACTGGCAATGTCTGGAGGTTAAGTAAGAAATGCGTAACTATTGAACTAGCAAGCTGCGAATTCTTTGTGAAGCCCTCCTGCCTGTCTACGTCCACTTATCAGTTTCGCAATAAAAATATCTACCTACTGACCAAATTTCATTCATATAGTCCTTACACTTCTCTTGTAATAGGTAATCGAAAAATATTTTTGGAATTTTCAAATTTTCACGTGTTTTCCAGGTATGGACAACTAGAGATTTGCGCGTATAATGACAAGTTGTATATCAAAAATCCTAAAGATATCTACATACTGTCAAAAATTCGTTAACATAATCCTTATAGTTCTTCTGCAATCCGTAATCGAAAGAAGATATTTGGAAATTTGCATGCACATACACACTCACACATGCGCTTCTAAAGTGTGCAACCTTCATGAAGCTATTCTGCTTGACCATGCCCACTTATCCCTTTCGCCCACTCTAATATCTTGGTCCGCCGCCTAGTCAAGCACACACACATGCATTTGACACACATTCATCAAAATTTTTGGCATCGACTTTTTCGCATTCGCACACATACATAAATATGTATGTACATATGTATGTAGATTACTGGTTATGTCTGGAGGTTAAGTAAGAAATGCTTAACTATTGAACTAGCAAGCTGCGAATTCTTTGTGAAGCCCTCCTGCCTGCCCACGTCCACTTATCAGGTCCGCCCACACTAATACACACAATTTAACAAACATGCATTCACATTTTTGGCATGCAATTTTACACTCAATCAGTTGCAATGCCTTCGAAAAGTGAACTGATTAGTAGCAATTCATTAGAAGCATGCACATACACACTCACACATTCACTTCTAAGCACATACATACACACATACCAATATAGGCGAGGATGTAGATACATAGACAGACGCATACATACAAACGAAAGCACAGCTGAGCCAACGCAGTCCTTGTCCAAACATCTAAGACGTGAGCAATTGCTGTCGTCTTCATTGTCGGCCTTCGGCTTTTGCATACGAAGCCTCGCATCGAAGCGCACGATTTGCAGGCAACTTCGGCTGTTGCTTCGTCTGCTGCTTCGTCGCTTTCGTTTCCACGTTCGGCACGCGTTCGTTCGTCGTGGGCCGTCGACGACAACGTCACCGCGTGGCTCTCGATCTCTTCCTCCCTCCCGCTCTCTCTCCTTTTCGATCTGTCACTCCACGACTATGTGTAGGCATGTGTTTGTGTGTGTGTGTGTGTGTGTGTGTGTGTGTGTGTGTGTGGAGCCAACCCAACTGATGGAAATCCAACTGCAGATGAATCAGCTTCAATATATGCATATGCCTGCGAGTGTCAGTGTCGACTAGGTGAATGTGTGTATGTGTGTGCGTGTGATGATAAATGAGTTTTTATTTTGATTTTATTCACTGTTTAGCTTTGGCATTTTTGCATGTGAACTGCTCTCCTTCCCTTCCCTCTACAATATTTCAAATTTGCAAGCGAGCGATTGCTGTCGTCTTCATTTTCGAGACTTTCGTCGCGGCAAAACCAAATGGACATGCGCTAGCTGGTAGCTGCTAACCTATGCGGCAACTTTGTACCTGGAAAACACATGAAAATTTAAAATTCCAAAAATAAATTTTAGATTTCTTATTACAAGAGAACTATAAGGACTATACATTTGGGAAAGAGCAACAATTGTCAAGAAATCTGCCCGATGTCGCTTGCAAACCAAAACTTAGAGCAGTTGGATTACCAGGCTAACATAAAGCAGCAGCAAGCAGATGAAGTACAGAAAGTCACTTTCGACAGATGCCTACATAAGACAGAGAGAGTATTTTCTCCCGCTCTGAGAATCCATAGAACAAAGCTGAGCATCGCTGCTGGCAAGTTGGCTAGTGGACAAGTCGTATGAGTAAGTTCATACCGACTCCAATAGATGGCGCTGCAAATGATTTTTTGTAAATTTGCTTGCTCATGATTTCTGTTCGCCTGGTATTTCATCGGCTGAGTTGGCACTTTTGAGTCTTTCACGTTGACTTCAACTGACCAACAACAACAACAACAAATTTAGTCAGTACAACAACAACTACAACAGCATCAAAAATTACAACAACATCAACTAGATTTGGGAAAGAGCAACTGTCAAGAAATCTGGCCGATGTCGCTAACAGCACTTGGATTACCAGGCTTACTTAAAGCAGCAGCAAGCAGTTGAAGTACAGAGAACTATAAGGACTATATGAATGCAATTTGGTCTGTAAATAGATATTTTTATTGCAGACGCATGAAAATTTAAAAATACAAAAATAAATTTTAGATTTCCTATTACAAGAGAACTATAAGGACTATATGAATGCAATATGGTCAGTAGGTAGATATTTTTATTACGAAACTTTTGATATACAACTTGCCATTATACGCGCAAAACTCTAGTTGTACATACCTGGAAAACACATGAAAATTTAAAAAATATAAAAATAAATTTTAGATTTCATATTACAAGAGAACTATAAGGACTATATGAATGCAATATGGTCAGTAGGTAGATATTTTTATTACGAAACTTTTGATATACAACTTGCCATTATACGCGCAAAACTCTAGTTGTACATACCTGGAAAACACATGAAAATTTAAAAATTTCAAAAATAAATTTAAGATTTCCTATTACAAGTGAACTATAAGGACTATATGAATGAAATTTGGTCAGTAGGTAGAACACGAGAAAATTGAATTTAAGGACTATATGAATGAATTTTGGTCTGTAGGCAACAATTGTCAAGAAATCTGCCCGATGTCGTTTGCAAACCAAAACTTAGAGCAATTGGATTACCAGGCTAACATAAACCAGCAGCAAGCAGATAAAGTACAGAAAGTCACTTTCGACAAATGCCTACATAAGACATGCCCACTTATCCCTTTCGCCCACTCTAATATCTTGGTGAGCCACCTAGTCAAGGGGGCATACACAATTTGGCAGACACTCACTTAAATTTTTGGCAAGCCAATATTTGCCTTCAAAGATCACTTGCAATGCCTTCAAATTGTGCAGAACTGTTAAGTAGCAATTGATTAGATTAGCTAGGCAATCTTTGTGAAGCTCGCCTGCCTGACCACGCCCACTTATCAGGTCCACCTTAAGTGATATCTTGGTCCGCCGCCTAGTCAAGCACACACACATGCATTTCACACACATTCATCCAAATTTTTGGCATCGACTTTTTACTTTCGCACACATACATACATACATATGTATGTAGATTACTGGCAATGTCTGGAGGTTTTGTACAACTGTTAAGTAAGAAATGCGTAACTATTGAACTAGCAAGCTGCGAATTCTTTGTGAAGACCTCCTGCCTGACTACGTCCACTTATCAGTTTCGCAATAAAAATATCTACCTACTGACCAAATTTCATTCATATAGTCCTTACACTGAATTGTAATAGGTAATCGAAAAATATTTTTGGAATTTTCAAATTTTCACGTGCTTTCCAGGTATGGACAACTAGAGATTTGCGCGTTTAATGACAAGTTGTATATCAAAAATCCTAGATATATCTACCTACTGTCAAAAATTCGTTAACATAATCCCTATAGTTCTTCTGCAATCCGTAATCGAAAGAAGATATTTGGAAATTTGCATGCACATACACACTCACACATGCGCTTCTAAAGTGTGCAACCTTCATGAAGCTATTCTGCTTGACCATGCCCACTTATCCCTTTCGCCCACTCTAATATCTTGAGCCGCCTAGTCAAGGACTACACACATGCATTTCACACACATTCATCAAATATTTTTATTGCATCGACTTTTGCATTCGCACACATACATACATACATATGTACTGTAGATTACTGGCAATGGCTGGAGGTTAAGTAAGAAATTTTAAAATGAACTAAAATGCGAATTCTTTGTGAAGCTCATTGCAACGAGAACTTATCAGGTCCACCTGAATGATATGTTGGTCATAGAAGTCAATCACACACACATGCATTTGACACACATTCATCAAAATTTTTGGCATCGACTTTTTCGCACTTGCACACATACATAAATATGTATGTACATATGTATGTAGATTACTGGTTATGTCTAGAGGTTAAGTAAGAAATGCTTAACTATTGAACTAGCAAGCTGCGAATTCTTTGTGAAGCCCTCCTGCCTGCCCACGTCCACTTATCAGGTCCGCCCACACTAATACATACAATTTAACAAACATGCATTCACATTTTTGGCATGCAATTTTACACTCAATCAGTTGCAATGCCTTCGAAAAGTGAACTGATTAGTAGCAATTCATTAGAAGCATGCACATACACACTCACACATTCACTTCTAAGCACATACATACACACATACCAATATAGGCGAGCATGTAGATACATAGACAGACGCATACATACAAACAAAAGCACAGCTGAGCCAACGCAGTCCTTGTCCAAACATCTAAGACGCGAGCAATTGCTGTCGTCTTCATTGTCGGCCTTCGGCTTTTGCATACGAAGCCTCGCATCGAAGCGCACGATTTGCAGGCAACTTCGGCTGTTGCTTCGTCTGCTGCTTCGTCGCTTTCGTTTCCACGTTCGGCACGCGTTCGTTCGTCGTGGGCCATCGACGACAACGTCACCGCGTGGCTCTCGATCTCTTCCTCCCTCCCGCTCACTATCCTTTTCGATCTGTCACTCCACGACTATGTGTAGGCATGTGTTTGTGTGTACGTGTGTGTGTGTAGTTGTGTGGACCAGGAAAACTGATGGAAATCCAACTGCAGATGAATCAGCTTCAATATATGCATATGCCTGAGTGTGTCAGTGTCGACTAGGTGAATGTGTGTATGTGTGTGCGTGTGATGATAAATGAGTTTTATTTTGATTTTATTCACTGTTTGGCTTTGGTATTTTTGCATGTGAACTGCTCTCCTTCCCTTCCCTCTACAATATTTCAAATTTGCAAGCGAGCGATTGCTGTCGTCTTCATTTTCGAGACTTTCGTCGCGGCAAAACCAAATGGACATGCGCTAGCTGGTAGCTGCTAACCTATGCGGCAACTTTGTACCTGGAAAACACATGAAAATTTAAAAATTCCAAAAATAAATTTTAGATTTCTTATTACAAAGAGAACTATAAGGACTATATGAATGCAATTTGGTCAGTTGCAACAATTGTCAAGCGAAACTGCCCGATGTCGCTTGCAATACCAAAACTTAGAGCAGTTGGATTACCAGGCTAACATAAAGCAGCAGCAAGCAGATGAAGTACATTACAAGTCACTTTCGACAGATGAATACAATAAGACAGAGAGTATTTTCTCCCGCTCTGAGAATCCATTGAACCAAAGCTGAGCATCGCTGCTTTGCAAGTTCGCTAGTGGACAAGTCGTATGAGTAAGTTCATACCGACTTAAATAGATGGCGCTACAAATGATAGCTTGTAAATTTGCTTGCTCATGATTTCTGTTCGCCTGGTATTTCATCGGCTGAGTTGGCACTTTTGAGTCTTTCACGTTGACTTCAACTGACCAACAACAACATCAACAAATTTAGTCAGTACAACAACAACTACAACAGCATCAAAAATTACAACAACATCAGTTGCTGTAGATTTGGGAAAGAGCAAACTGTCAATATAAACTTGCCATTATACGCTAAAACTCTAGTTGTACATACCTGGAAAACACATAAAAATTTAAAAACCAAAAATAAATTTTAGATTTCCTATTACAAAGAGAACTATAAGGACTATATGAATGCAATTTGGTCTGTAGGTAGATATTTTTATTGCGAAACTTTTGATATACAACTTGCCATTATACGCGCAAAACTCTAGTTGTCCATACCTGGAAAACACATAAAAATTTAAAAATTCCAAAAATAAATTTAAGATTTCCTATTACAAGAGAACTATAAGGACTATATGAATGCAATATGGTCAGTAGGTAGAACACGAGAAAATTGAATTTAAGGACTATATGAATGAATTTTGGTCTGTAGGCAACAATTGTCAAGAAATCTGCCCGATGTCGTTTGCAAACCAAAACTTAGAGCAGTTGGATTACCAGGCTAACATAAACCAGCAGCAAGCAGATGAAGTACAGAAAGTCACTTTCGACAAATGCCTACATAAGACATGCCCACTTATCCCTTTCGCCCACTCTAATATCTTGGTGAGCCACCTAGTCAAGGGGCATACACAATTTGGCAGACATTCACTTAAATTTTTGGCAAGCCAATATTTGCCTTCAAAGATCACTTGCAATGCCTTCAAATTGTGCAGAACTGTTAAGTAGCAATTGATTAGATTAGCTAAGCAATCTTTGTGAAGCTCGCCTGCCTGACCACGCCCACTTATCAGGTCCACCTTAAGTGATATCTTGGTCCGCCGCCTAGTCAAGCACACACACATGCATTTCACACACATTCATCAAAATTTTTGGCTTTCTCACACATGCATACATACATACATATATATGTAGATTACTGGTAATGTCTGGAGTAAGTATCTGATTAGTAGCAATTCATTAGAAGCATGCACATACACACTCACACATTCACTTCTAAGCACATACATACACACACACCAATATAGGCGAGGATGTAGATACATAGACAGACGCATCCATACAAACAAAAGCACAGCTGAGCCAACGCAGTCCTTGTCCAAACATCTAAGACGCGAGCAATTGCTGTCGTCTTCATTGTCGGCCTTCGGCTTTTGCATACGAAGCCTCCCATCGAAGCCCACGATTTGCAGGCAACTTCGGCTGTTGCTTCGTCTGCTGCTTCGTCGCTTTCGTTTCCACGTTCGGCACGCGTTCGTTCGTCGTGGGCCATCAACGACAACGTCACCGCGTGGCTCTCGATCTCTTCCTCCCTCCCGCTCTCTATCCTTTTCGATCTGTCACTCCACGACTGTGTGTAGGCATGTGTGTGTGTGTGTTTGTGTGGAGCCAGCCCAACTGATGGAAATCCAACTGCAGATGAATCAGCTTCAATATATGCATATGTTATGCCTGAGTGTGTCAGTGTCGACTAGGTGAATGTGTGTATGTGTGTGCGTGTGATGATAAATGAGTTTTTATTTTGATTTTATTCACTGTTTACGCTTTGGTATTTTTGCATGTGAACTGCTCTCCTTCCCTTCCCTCTACAATATTTCAAATTTGCATTACGAGCGATTGCTGTCGTCTTCATTTTCGAGACTTTCGTCGCGGCAAAACCAAATGGACATGCGCTAGCTGGTAGCTGCTAACCTATGCGGCAACTTTGTACCTGGAAAACACATGAAAATTTAAAAATTTCAAAAATAAATTTTAGATTTCTTATTACAAGATAACTATAAGGACTATATGATGCAATTGGGAAAGAGCAACAATTGTCAAGAAATTTGCCCGATGTACAACTTGCAAACCAAAACTTAGAGCAGTTGGATTACCTGGCTAACATAAAAGCAGCAAGCAGATGAAGTACAGAAAGTCACTTTCGACAAATGCCTACATAAGACATGCCTGCTGCTTCGTCGCTTTCGTTTCCACGTTCGGCACGCCTTCGTTCGTCGTGGGCCATCAACGACAACGTCACCGCGTGGCTCTCGATCTCTTCCTCCCTCCCGCTCTCTATCCTTTTCGATCTGTCACTCCACGACTGTGTGTAGGCATGTGTATGTGTGTGTGTGTGTGGAGCCAGCCCAACTGATGGAAATCCAACTGCAGTTGTCCATATCAGCTTCAATATATGCATATGCCTGAGTGTGTCAGTGTCGACTAGGTGAATGTGTGTATGTGTGTGCGTGTGATGATAAATGAGTTTTTATTTTGATTTTATTCACTGTTTGGCTTTGGTATTTTTGCATTTGAACTGCTCTCCCTTCCCTTCCCTCTACAATATTTCAAATTTGCAAGCGAGCGATTGCTGTCGTCTTCATTTTCGAGACTTTCGTCGCGGCAAAACAAAATGGACATGCGCTAGCGGGTAGCTGCTAACCTATGCGGCAACTTTGCGTTGCCAAACTTCACATGCATACACAAGCCAATTAAAGCGAGCAAGTAGACACATAGACGCATACATACAAATTTAAAAATTCAAAAATAAATTTTAGATTTCGATCTGCGACTGAACTGAGTGTGTGACGTACGCTGCGCGCTGCGTTCGAGTTGCGTTCGAACGTGTTCGCAGTGTTCACTTGTTTCATCTGCAGACTTGTCAGTTTTTTGGCGCTCGTGGTGGCTTTTGATTGGCTAGCAATAACAAGCACATTATCAACAATTGTTGCTGTAATTACTTAAGTTGCTGTTGCTTTTGTAATAGCCGAATAACAAAGAATATAAATACAACTTTTACAAATCTTAAAGGATTTTCTCTTGCAATCCGCAATCGAACCAAAATATATGGAAATTTTCAAATTTGCACGTGTTCGCCAGGTAACGAAAACCAGGGATCCCCGTTTATAATGATAAGTTGTATATTAAAAGTTGCGCATTGAAAATATCTAGCTACTCACGATTTCTGCTGATTTCTGATCGCCTGTTATTTCATCGGCTGAGTTGGCACTTTTGAGCCTTTCACGCCGACTTCAACTGACCAACAACAAGAAATTTAGTCAGTACAACAACAACTACAACAACATCAAAAATTACAACAACTACATTTGGGAAAGAGCAACAATTGTTAAGAAATCTGCCCGATGTCACTTGCAAACCAAAACTTAGAGCAGTTGGATTACCAGGCTAACATAAAGCAGCAGCAAGCAGATGAAGTACAGAAAGTCACTTTCGACAGATGCCTACATAAGACAGAGAGAGTATTTTCTCCCGCTCTGAGAATCCATAGAACAAAGCTGAGCATCGCTGCTGGCAAGTTGGCTACGGACAAGTCGTATGAGTAAGTTCATACCGAATCACAATAGATGGCGCTGCAAATGATTTTTGTAAATTTGCTTGCTCATGATTTCTGTTCGCCTGGTATTTCATCGGCTGAGTTGGCACTTTTGAGTCTTTCACGCTTGACTTCAACTGACCAACAACAACAACAACAAATTTAGTCAGTACAACAACAACTACAACAGCATCAAAAATTACAACAACATCAACTAGATTTGGGAAAGAGCAACTGTCAAGAAATCTGGCCGATGTCGCTAATGCACTTGGATTACCAGGCTTACTTTTAAAGCAGCAGCAAGCTTTTGAAGTACAAGAACTATAAGGACTATATGCATGCAATTTGGTCTGTAAATAGATATTTTTATTGCAGACGCATGAAAATTTAAAAATTCCAAAAATAAATTTTAGATTTCCTATTACAAGAGAACTATAAGGACTATATGAATGCAATTTGGTCAGTAGGTAGAACATTTTTATTGCGAATTTAAGGACTATACAAATGAATATACGTCTGTAAAGAGCAACAATTGTCAAGAAATCTGCCCGATGTCGTTTGCAAACCAAAACTTAGAGCAGTTGGATTACCAGGCTAACATAAAGCAGCAGCAAGCAGATGAAGTACAGAAAGTCACTTTCGACAGATGCCTACATAAGACAGAGAGAGTATTTTCTCCCGCTCTGAGAATCCATAGAACAAAGCTGAGCATCGCTGCTGGCAAGTTGGCTAGTGGACAAGTCGTATGAGTAAGTTCATACCGACTCCAATAGATGGCGCTGCAAATGATTATTTGTAAATTTGCTTGCTCATGATTTCTGTTCGCCTGGTATTTCATCGGCTGAGTTGGCACTTTTGAGTCTTTCACGTTGACTTCAACTCACCCACAACAACAACAACAACAAATTTAGTCAGTACAACAACAACTACAACAGCATCAAAAATTACAACAACATCAACTAGATTTGGGAAAGAGCAACTGTAAGAAATCTTCCGATGTCGCAACAGAGAACTATAAGGACTATATGAATGCAATTTGGTCTTACATAATATTTTTATTGCAGCAGCAAGCAGTTGAAGTACAGAGAACTATAAGCCATTATACGCGCAAAACTCTAGTTGTCCATACCTGGAAAACACATGCAAAAATTTGGATTTCTATTACAAGAGAACTAAATAGATGCATTTTGGTCAGTATAGATATTTTTATTGCGAAACTTTTGATATACAACTTGCCATTATACGCGCAAAACTCTAGTTGTCCATACCTGGAAAACACATGAAAATTTAAAAATTCCAAAAATAAATTTTAGATTTCCTATTACAAGAGAACTATAAGGACTATATGAATGCAATATGGTCAGTAGGTAGAACACGAGAAAATTGAATTTAAGGACTATATGAATGAATTTTGGTCTGTAGGCAACAATTGTCAAGAAATCTGCCCGATGTCGTTTGCAAACCAAAACTTAGAGCAGTTGGATTACCAGGCTAACATAAACCAGCAGCAAGCAGATGAAGTACAGAAAGTCACTTTCGACAAATGCCTACATAAGACATGCCCACTTATCCCTTTCGCCTACTCTAATATCTTTGTGAGCCACCTAGTCAAGGGGCATACACAATTTGGCAGACATTCACTTAAATTTTTGGCAAGCCAATATTTGCCTTCAAAGATCACTTGCAATGCCTTCAAATTGTGCAGAACTGTTAAGTAGCAATTGATTAGATTAGCTAAGCAATCTTTGTGAAGCTCGCCTGCCTGACCACGCCCACTTATCAGGTCCACCTTAAGTGATATCTTGGTCCGCCGCCTAGTCAAGCACACACACATGCATTTCACACACATTCATCAAAATTTTTGGCTTTCTCACACATACATACATACATACATACATATATATGTAGATTACTGGTAATGTCTGGAGTAAGTATCTGATTAGTAGCAATTCATTAGAAGCATGCACATACACACTCACACATTCACTTCTAAGCACATACATACACACACACCAATATAGGCGAGGATGTAGATACATAGACAGACGCATACATACAAACAAAAGCACAGCTGAGCCAACGCAGTCCTTGTCCAAACATCTAAGACGCGAGCAATTGCTGTCGTCTTCATTGTCGGCCTTCGGCTTTTGCATACGAAGCCTCGCATCGAAGCGCACGATTTGCAGGCAACTTCGGCTGTTGCTTCGTCTGCTGCTTCGTCGCTTTCGTTTCCACGTTCGGCACGCGTTCGTTCGTCGTGGGCCATCGACGACAACGTCACCGCGTGGCTCTCGATCTCTTCCTCCCTCCCGCTCTCTATATCCTTTTCGATCTGTCACTCCACGACTGTGTGTAGGCATGTGTGTGTGTGTGTGTGTGTGTGAGCCAGCCCAACTGATGGAAATCCAACTGCAGATGAATCAGCTTCAATATATGCATATGCCTGAGTGTGTCAGTGTCGACTAGGTGAATGTGTGTATGTGTGTGCGTGTGATGATAAATGAGTTTTTATTTTGATTTTATTCACTGTTTGGCTTTGGCATTTTTGCATGTGAACTGCTCTCCCTTCCCTTCCCTCTACAATATTTCAAATTTGCAAGCGAGCGATTGCTGTCGTCTTCATTTTCGAGACTTTCGTCGCGGCAAAACCAAATGGACATGCGCTAGCTGGTAGCTGCTAACCTATGCGGCAACTTTGTACCTGGAAAACACATGAAAATTTAAAAATTCCAAAAATAAATTTTAGATTTCTTATTACAAGATAACTATAAGGACTATACATTTGGGAAAGAGCAACAATTGTCAAGAAATCTGCCCGATGTCGCTTGCAAACCAAAACTTAGAGCAGTTGGATTACCAGGCTAACATAAAGCAGCAGCAAGCAGATGAAGTACAGAAAGTCACTTTCGACAGATGCCTACATAAGACAGAGAGAGTATTTTCTCCCGCTCTGAGAATCCATAGAACAAAGCTGAGCATCGCTGCTGGCAAGTTGGCTAGTGGACAAGTCGTATGAGTAAGTTCATACCGACTCCAATAGATGGCGCTGCAAATGATTTTTTGTAAATTTGCTTGCTCATGATTTCTGTTCGCCTGGTATTTCATCGGCTGAGTTGGCACTTTTGAGTCTTTCACGTTGACTTCAACTGACCAACAACAACAACAACAAATTTAGTCAGTACAACAACAACTACAACAGCATCAAAAATTACAACAACATCAACTAGATTTGGGAAAGAGCAACTGTCAAGAAATCTGGCCGATGTCGCTAACAGCACTTGGATTACCAGGCTTACTTAAAGCAGCAGCAAGCAGTTGAAGTACAGAGAACTATAAGGACTATATGAATGCAATTTGGTCTGTAAATAGATATTTTTATTGCAGACGCATGAAAATTTAAAAATTCCAAAAATAAATTTTAGACTTCCTATTACAAGAGAACTATAAGGACTATATGAATGAAATGGTCTGTAGGTAGATATTTTTATTGCGAAACTTTTGATATACAACTTGCCATTATACGCGCAAAACTCTAGTTGTCCATACCTGGAAAACACATGAAAATTTAAAAATTCCAAAAATAAATTTTAGATTTCCTATTACAAGAGAACTATAAGGACTATATGAATGAATTTTGGTCTCTAGGTAGATATTTTTATTGCGAAACTTTTGATATACAACTTGCCATTATACGCGCAAAACTCTAGTTGTCCATACCTGGAAAACACATGAAAATTTAAAAATTCCAAAAATAAATTTTAGATTTCCTATTACAAGAGAACTATAAGGACTATATGAATGCAATATGGTCAGTAGGTAGAACACGAGAAAATTGAATTTAAGGACTATATGAATGAATTTTGGTCTGTAGGCAACAATTGTCAAGAAATCTGCCCGATGTCGTTTGCAAACCAAAACTTAGAGCAGTTGGATTACCAGGCTAACATAAACCAGCAGCAAGCAGATGAAGTACAGAAAGTCACTTTCGACAAATGCCTACATAAGACATGCCCACTTATCCCTTTCGCCTACTCTAATATCTTTGTGAGCCACCTAGTCAAGGGGCATACACAATTTGGCAGACATTCACTTAAATTTTTGGCAAGCCAATATTTGCCTTCAAAGATCACTTGCAATGCCTTCAAATTGTGCAGAACTGTTAAGTAGCAATTGATTAGATTAGCTAAGCAATCTTTGTGAAGCTCGCCTGCCTGACCACGCCCACTTATCAGGTCCACCTTAAGTGATATCTTGGTCCGCCACCTAGTCAAGCACACACACATGCATTTCACACACATTCATCCAAATTTTTGGCATCGACTTTTTCGCTTTCGCACACATACATACATACATATGTATGTAGATTACTGGCAATGTCTGGAGGTTTTGTACAACTGTTAAGTAAGAAATGCGTAACTATTGAACTAGCAAGCTGCGAATTCTTTGTGAAGCCCTCCTGCCTGACTACGTCCACTTCTCAGTTTCGCAATAAAAATATCTACCTACTGACCAAATTTCATTCATATAGTCCTTACACTTCTCTTGTAATAGGTAATCGAAAAAATATTTTTGGAATTTTCAAATTTTCACGTGTTTTCCAGGTATGGACAACTAGAGATTTGCGCGTATAATGACAAGTTGTATATCAAAAATCCTAGATATATCTACCTACTGTCAAAAATTCGTTAACATAATCCCTATAGTTCTTCTGCAATCCGTAATCGAAAGAAGATATTTGGAAATTTGCATGCACATACACACTCACACATGCGCTTCTAAAGTGTGCAACCTTCATGAAGCTATTCTGCTTGACCATGCCCACTTATCCCTTTCGCCCACTCTAATATGTTGGTCCGCCGCCTAGTCAACACACACACATGCATTTGACACACATTCATCAAAAATTTTTGGCATCGACTTTTTCGCATTCGCACACATACATAAATATGTATGTACATATGTATGTAGATTACTGGTTATGTCTAGAGGTTAAGTAAGAAATGCTTAACTATTGAACTAGCAAGCTGCGAATTCTTTGTGAAGCCCTCCTGCCTGCCCACGTCCACTTATCAGGTCCGCCCACACTAATACACACAATTTAACAAACATGCATTCACATTTTTGGCATGCAATTTTACACTCAATCAGTTGCAATGCCTTCGAAAAGTGAACTGATTAGTAGCAATTCATTAGAAGCATGCACATACACACTCACACATTCACTTCTAAGCACATACATACAATATAGGCGAGCATGTAGATACATAGACAGACGCATACATACAAACGAAAGCACAGCTGAGCCAACGCAGTCCTTGTCCAAACATCTAAGACGTGAGCAATTGCTGTCGTCTTCATTGTCGGCCTTCGGCTTTTGCATACGAAGCCTCGCATCGAAGCGCACGATTTGCAGGCAACTTCGGCTGTTGCTTCGTCTGCTGCTTCGTCGCTTTCGTTTCCACGTTCGGCACGCGTTCGTTCGTCGTGGGCCATCGACGACAACGTCACCGCGTGGCTCTCGATCTCTTCATCCCTCCCGCTCTCTATCCTTTTCGATCTGTCACTCCACGACTGTGTGTAGGCATGTGTGTGTGTGTGTGTGTGTGTGTGGAGCCAGCCCAACTGATGGAAATCCAACTGCAGATGAATCAGCTTCAATATATGCATATGCCTGAGTGTGTCAGTGTCGACTAGGTGAATGTGTGTATGTGTGTGCGTGTGATGATAAATGAGTTTTTATTTTGATTTTATTCACTGTTTGGCTTTGGTATTTTTGCATGTGAACTGCTCTCCCTTCCCTTCCGTCTACAATATTTCAAATTTGCAAGCGAGCGATTGCTGTCGTCTTCATTTTCGAGACTTTCGTCGCGGCAAAACAAAATGGACATGCGCTAGCGGGTAGCTGCTAACCTATGCGGCAACTTTGCGTTGCCAAACTTCACATGCATACACAAGCCAATTAAAGCGAGCAAGTAGACACATAGACGCATACATACAAACGATCTGCGACTGAACTGAGTGTGTGACGTACGCTGCGCGCTGCGTTCGAGTTGCGTTCGAACGTGTTCGCAGTGTTCACTTGTTTCATCTGCAGACTTGTCAGTTTTTTGGCGCTCGTGGTGGCTTTTGATTGGCTAGCAATAACAAGCACATTATCAACAATTATTGCTGTAATTACTGCTGTTGCTTTTGTAATAGCCGAATAACAAAGAATATAAATACAACTTTTAAAAATCTTAAAGGATTTTCTCTTGCAATCCGCAATCGAACCAAAATATATGGAAATTTTCAAATTTGCACGTGTTCGCCAGGTAACGAAAACCAGGGATCCCCGTTTATAATGATAAGTTATATATTAAAAGTTGCGCATTGAAAATATCTAGCTACTAACGATTTCTGCTGATTTCTGATCGCCTGTTATTTCATCGGCTGAGTTGGCACTTTTGAGCCTTTCACGCCGACTTCAACTGACCAACAACAAGAAATTTAGTCAGTACAACAACAACTACAACAACATCAAAAATTACAACAACTACATTTGGGAAAGAGCAACAATTGTTAAGAAATCTGCCCGATGTCACTTGCAAACCAAAACTTAGAGCAGTTGGATTACCAGGCTAACATAAAGCAGCAGCAAGCAGATGAAGTACAGAAAGTCACTTTCGACAGATGCCTACATAAGACAGAGAGAGTATTTTCTCCCGCTCTGAGAATCCATAGAACAAAGCTGAGCATCGCTGCTGGCAAGTTGGCTAGTGGACAAGTCGTATGAGTAAGTTCATACCGAATCCAATAGATGGCGCTGCAAATGATTTTTTGTAAATTTGCTTGCTCATGATTTCTGTTCGCCTGGTATTTCATCGGCTGAGTTGGCACTTTTGAGTCTTTCACGTTGACTTCAACTGACCAACAACAACAACAACAAATTTAGTCAGTACAACAACAACTACAACAGCATCAAAAATTACAACAACATCAACTAGATTTGGGAAAGAGCAACTGTCAAGAAATCTGGCCGA
The DNA here is from genome assembly GCF_023558435.1 of Drosophila sulfurigaster albostrigata. NCBI lineage: Eukaryota > Metazoa > Arthropoda > Insecta > Diptera > Drosophilidae > Drosophila > Drosophila sulfurigaster. The sequence continues at coordinate 7,470 of NW_026909726.1, read as the reverse complement.
TGTCGCTAACAGCACTTGGATTACCAGGCTTACATAAAGCAGCAGCAAGCAGTTGAAGTACAGAGAACTATAAGGACTATATGAATGCAATTTGGTCTGTAAATAGATATTTTTATTGCGAAACTTTTGATATACAACTTGCCATTATACGCGCAAAACTATAGTTGTACATACCTGGAAAACACATGAAAATTTAAAAATTCCAAAAATAAATTTTAGATTTCCTATTACATGCGAACTATAAGGACTATATGAATGAATTTTGGTCTCTAGGTAGATATTTTTATTGCGAAACTTTTGATATACAACTTGCCATTATTCGCGCAAAACTATAGTTGTACATACCTGGAAAACACATTAAAATTTAAAAATTCCAAAAATAAATTTTATATTTCCTATTACAAGAGAACTATAAGGACTATATGAATGAATTTTGGTCTCTAGGTAGATATTTTTATTGCGAAACTTTTGATATACAACTTGCCATTATACGCGCAAAACTCTAGTTGTACATACCTGGAAAACACATGAAAATTTAAAAATTCCAAAAATAAATTTTAGATTTCCTATTACATGAGAACTATAAGGACTATATGAATGCAATATGGTCAGTAGGTAGAACACGAGAAAATTGAATTTAAGGACTATATGAATGAATTTTGGTCTGTAGGCAACAATTGTCAAGAAATCTGCCCGATGTCGTTTGCAAACCAAAACTTAGAGCAGTTGGATTACCAGGCTAACATAAACCAGCAGCAAGCAGATGAAGTACAGAAAGTCACTTTCGACAAATGCCTACATAAGACATGCCCACTTATCCCTTTCGCCCACTCTAATATCTTGGTGAGCCACCTAGTCAAGGGGCATACACAATTTGGCAGACATTCACTTAAATTTTTGGCAAGCCAATATTTGCCTTCAAAGATCACTTGCAATGCCTTCAAATTGTGCAGAACTGTTAAGTAGCAATTGATTAGATTAGCTAAGCAATCTTTGTGAAGCTCGCCTGCCTGACCACGCCCACTTATCAGGTCCACCTTAAGTGATATCTTGGTCCGCCGCCTAGTCAAGCACACACACATGCATTTCACACACATTCATCAAAATTTTTGGCATCGAACTTTTCGCTTTCTCACACATACATACATACATACATATATATGTAGATTACTGGTAATGTCTGGAGTAAGTATCTGATTAGTAGCAATTCATTAGAAGCATGCACATACACACTCACACATTCACTTCTAAGCACATACATACACACACACCAATATAGGCGAGGATGTAGATACATAGACAGACGCATACATACAAACAAAAGCACAGCTGAGCCAACGCAGTCCTTGTCCAAACATCTAAGACGCGAGCAATTGCTGTCGTCTTCATTGTCGGCCTTCGGCTTTTGCATACGAAGCCTCGCATCGAAGCGCACGATTTGCAGGCAACTTCGGCTGTTGCTTCGTCTGCTGCTTCGTCGCTTTCGTTTCCACGTTCGGCACGCGTTCGTTCGTCGTGGGCCATCGACGACAACGTCACCGCGTGGCTCTCGATCTCTTCCTCCCTCCCGCTCTCTATCCTTTTCGATCTGTCACTCCACGACTGTGTGTAGGCATGTGTTTGTGTGTGTGTGTGTGTGTGTGTGGAGCCAACCCAACTGATGGAAATCCAACTACAGATGAATCAGTTTCAATATATGCATATGCCTGCGAGTGTCAGTGTCGACTAGGTGAATGTGTGTATGTGTGTGCGTGTGATGATAAATGAGTTTTTATTTTGATTTTATTCACTGTTTAGCTTTGGCATTTTTGCATGTGAACTGCTCTCCCTTCCCTTCCCTCTACAATATTTCAAATTTGCAAGCGAGCGATTGCTGTCGTCTTCATTTTCGAGACTTTCGTAGCGGCAATAACAAATGGACATCCGCTAGCCTGGTAGCTGCTAACCTAAGCGGCAACTTTGCGTTGCCAAACTTCACATTGCCGTACATGCCAAACTGATTTTATACAAGACACATAGAGTACATACAACAACAATCTGCCGACTGAAATGAAATGTTCCGTACATACTGCGCTGGCAGAATTGCGTACTCGAGTTGCTTTCGAAAATGTGCGCCGTGTCCAGCTCTTTCATCTGCAAACTTGTCAGTTTAGAGCTCGTGCGTAGTTTTTAATATGCAAAATAAAAAGCACATTCAAAAATTGTTGCTGTAAATAAAATGTTTGCTTGTAATAGCTTCAAAAGAATATTTATACAACTAAAACTAATACAATTCTTACTTATTTTTTTATTGCAATATTAATCTAAACCAAATATATGGAAATTTCCAAATAATCACGTGTTCGCTAGCTAAAAGAAAACCTGAATTTACGTTTATAATGCTTTGTTTATTAAAAGTTGCGCATTAAAATATCTTGCACTGACTAAATTTCATATAACATAGCTCTTATAGTTCTTCTGCAATCCGTAATAAGAAAGAAAATATATTGGAAATTTGCATGCAGATACACACTCACACATGCGCTTCTAAAATATGCAGGTCTTACCTGAAGCTGTTTTATTGAAGATGCCCACTTATCAACTTTCGCCCACTCAATATCTTGGTGAGCCACCTGTCAAATGGCATACACAAAATGGCAGATGTTCACAAAAGTAGGCGTTAGGTAAATTACGCGGCAAGCCAATATACACCAGACTTCAATTGATTAAGAAGCATTCTACAAGACTAGTGCATCTAACTTATCTACTTCTCTTGCAGTCTCGGTCTTGGCATGACACGAAACACAATTGATGTCGTCTTCATTTTCGAGACTTTCGTCGCGGCAAAACAAAATGGACATGCGCTAGCGGGTAGCTGCTAACCTATGCGGCAACTTTGCGTTGCCATATTCACATGCATACACAAGCCAGATTATAAAGCGAGCAAGTCACATAGACGCATACATACAAACGATCTGCGACTGAACTGAGTTGTGACGTACGCTGCGCCTGCTGCGTTCGAGTTGCGTTCGAACTGTTCGCACACATATTTCATCTGCATGGATGTCACATTTATGGCGCTCGTGGTAGCTTTTAATTGCCAGCAATAACAAGCTGATTAGTAGCAATTCATTAGAAGCATGCACATACACACTCACACATTCACTTCTAAGCACATACATACAACTTTTACAACTTTTACAATATAGGCGAGCGATGTAGATACATAGACAGACGCATACATACAAACAAAAGCATGCAGCTGAGCTGCTAACTAGCAGTCCTTGTCCAAACATCTAAGACGCGAGCAATTGCTGTCGTCTTCATTGTCGGCCTTCGGCTTTTGCATACGAAGCCTCGCATCGAAGCGCACGATTTGCAGGCAACTTCGGCTGTTGCTTCGTCTGCTGCTTCGTCGCTTTCGTTTCCACGTTCGGCACGCGTTCGTTCGTCGTGGGCCATCGACGACAACGTCACCGCGTGGCTCTCGATCTCTTCCTCCCTCCCGCTCTCTATCCTTTTCGATCTGTCACTCCACGACTGTGTGTAGGCATGTGCGTGTGTGTGATGTTTTTGGGTGTGTGTGTGTGTGGAGCCAACCCAACTGATGGAAATCAACTCAGATGAATCAGCTTCAATATATGCATATGCCTGCGAGTGTCAGTGTCGACTAGGTGAATGTGTGTATGTGTGTGCGTGTGATGATAAATGAGTTTTTATTTTGATTTTAGATTACATTTGGTCACTGTTTAGCTTTGGCATTTTTGCATGTGAACTGCTCTCCCTTCCCTTCCCTCTACAATATTTGAAATTTGCAAGCGAGCGATTGCTGTCGTCTTCATTTTCGAGACTTTCGTCGCGGCAAAACAAAATGGACATGCGCTAGCGGGTAGCTGCTAACCTATGCGGCAACTTTGCGTTGCCAAACTTCACATGCATACACAAGCCAATTAAAGCGAGCAAGTCACATAGACGCATACATACAAACGATCTGCGACTGAACTGAGTGTGTGACGTACGCTGCGCGCTGCTTTCGAGTTGCGTTCGAGTTGCGTTCGAACGTGTTCGCCGTGTTCACTTATTTCATCTGCAGACTTGTCAGTTTTTTGGCGCTCGTGGTAGCTTTTAATTGGCCAGCAATAACAAGCACATTATCAAAAATTGTTGCTGTAATTACTTAAGTTGCTGTTGCTTTTGTAATAGCTGAATAAAAAAGAATATAAATACAACTTTTACAATTCTTAAAAGATTTTCTCTTGCAATCCGTAATCAAAACCAAATATATGGAAATTTCCAAATTTTCACGTGTTCGCCAGGTAACGAAAACCTGAGATCCACGTTTATAATGATAAGTTAAATATTAAAAGTTGCGCATTAAAAATATCTACCTACTGACCAAATTTCATTAACATAGTCCTTATAATTTTTTTTGCAATCCGTAATCGAAAAAAGATATTTGGAAATTTGCATGCACATACACACTCACACATGCGCTTCTAAAATGTGCAACTTTCATGAAGCTATTTTACTTGACCATGCCCACTTATCCCTTTCGCCCACTCTAATATCTTGGTGAGCCACCTAGTCAAGGGGGCATACACAATTTGGCAGACATTCACTAAAATTTTTGGCAAGCCAATATTTGCCTTCAAAGATCACTTGCAATGCCTTCAAATTGTGCAGAACTGTTAAGTAGCAATTGATTAGATTAGCTAAGCAATCTTTGTGAAGCTCGCCTGCCTGACCACGCCCACTTATCAGGTCCACCTTAAGTGATATCTTGGTCCGCCGCCTAGTCAAGCACACACACATGCATTTCACACACATTCATCAAAATTTTTGGCATCGACTTTTTCGCTTTCACACATACATACATACATACATATGTATGTAGATTACTGGCAATGTCTGGAGGTTTTGTACAACTGTTAAGTAAGAAATGCGTAACTATTGAACTAGCAAGCTGCGAATTCTTTGTGAAGCCCTCCTGCCTGACTACGTCCACTTATCAGTTTCGCAATAAAAATATCTACCTACTGACCAAATTTCATTCATATAGTCCTTACACTTCTCTTGTAATAGGTAATCGAAAAATATTTTTGAATTTTCAAATTTTCACGTGTTTTCCAGGTATGGACAACTAGAGATTTGCGCGTATAATGACAAGTTGTATATCAAAAATCCTAGAGATATCTACCTACTGTCAAAAATTCGTTAACATAATCCTTATAGTTCTTCTGCAATCCGTAATCGAAAGAAGATATTTGGAAATTTGCATGCACATACACACTCACACATGCGCTTCTAAAGTGTGCAACCTTCATGAAGCTATTCTGCTTGACCATGCCCACTTATCCCTTTCGCCCACTCTAATATCTTGGTCCGCCGCCTAGTCAAGCACACACACATGCATTTGACACACATTCATCAAAATTTTTGGCATCGAACTTTTCGCTTTCGCACACATACATACATACATGTCTGTGCGTGTAACTGTAGATTTCTTTGTGACTGGTAATCACTGTCTGCATTCACATTTTTGGCATGTAACTCAATCAGTATCCTTCGATTAGTAGCAATTCATTAGAAGCATGCACATACACACTCACACATTCACTTCTAAGCACATACATACACACATACCAATATAGGCGAGCATGTAGATACATAGACAGACGCATACATACAAACAAAAGCACAGCTGAGCCAACGCAGTCCTTGTCCAAACATCTAAGACGCGAGCAATTGCTGTCGTCTTCATTGTCGGCCTTCGGCTTTTGCATACGAAGCCTCGCATCGAAGCGCACGATTTGCAGGCAACTTCGGCTGTTGCTTCGTCTGCTGCTTTCGCTTTCGCTTTCCACGTTCGGCACGCGTTCGTTCGTCGTGGGCCATCGACGACAACGTCACCGCGTGGCTCTCGATCTCTTCCTCCCTCCCGCTCTCTATCCTTTTCGATCTGTCACTCCACCACTGTGTAGGCAGTGTGTGTTTGTGTGTGTGTGTGTGTGTGGAGCCAACCCAACTGATGGAAATCCAACTGCAGATGAATCAGCTTCAATATATGCATATGCCTGAGAGTGTCAGTGTCGACTAGGTGAATGTGTGTATGTGTGTGCGTGTGATGATAAATGAGTTTTTATTTTGATTTTATTCACTGTTTAGCTTTGGCATTTTTGCATGTGAACTGCTCTCCTTCCCTTCCGTCTACAATATTTCAAATTTGCAAGCGAGCGATTGCTGTCGTCTTCATTTTCGAGACTTTCGTCGCGGCAAAACCAAATGGACATGCGCTAGCGGTAGCTGCTGACCTATGCGGCAACTTTGCGTTGCCAAACTTCACATGCATACACAAGCCAATTAAAGCGAGCAAGTCACATAGACGCATACATACAAACGATCTGCGACTGAACTGAGTGTGTGACGTACGCTGCGCGCTGCTTTCGAGTTGCGTTCGAGTTGCGTTCGAACGTGTTCGCCGTGTTCACTTATTTCATCTGCAGACTTGTCAGTTTTTTGGCGCTCGTGGTAGCTTTTAATTGGCCAGCAATAACAAGCACATTATCAAAAATTGTTGCTGTAATTACTTAAGTTGCTGTTGCTTTTGTAATAGATGAATAAAAAGAATATAAATACAACTTTTACAATTCTTAAAGGATTTTCAATTGCAATCCGTAATCAAAACCAAATATATGAAAATTTCCAAATTTTCACGTGTTCGCCAGGTAACGAAAACCTGAGATCCACGTTTATAATGATAAGTTAAATATTAAAAGTTGCGCATTAAAAATATCTACCTACTGACCAAATTTCATTCATATAGTCCTTACACTTCTCTTGTAATAGGTAATCGAAAAATATTTTTGAATTTTTTTCACGTGTTTTCCAGGTATGGACAACTAGAGATTTGCGCGTATAATGACAAGTTGTATATCAAAAATCCTAAAGATATCTACCTACTGCCAAAAATTCGTTAACATAATCCTTATAGTTCTTCTGCAATCCGTAATCGAAAGAAGATATTTGGAAATTTGCATGCACATACACACTCACACATGCGCTTCTAAAGTGTGCAACCTTCATGAAGCTATTCTGCTTGACCATGCCCACTTATCCCTTTCGCCCACTCTAATATCTTGGTCCGCCACCTAGTCAAGGGGCATACACAGACATTCACTAAAATTTTTGGCAATCCAATTCTTCAAAGATCACTTGCATGCCTTCAAATTGTGCAGAACTGTTAAGTAGCAATTGATTAGATTAGCTAGGCAATCTTTGTGAAGCTCGCCTGCCTGACCACGCCCACTTATCAGGTCCACCTAAGTGATATGTTGGTCCGCCGCCTAGTCAATCACACACCCATGCATTTCACACACATTCATCCAAATTTTTGGCATCGACTTTTCGCTTTCGCACACATACATACATACATATGTATGTATGTAGATTACTGGCAATGTCTGGAGGTTAAGTAAGAAATGCGTAACTATT
>NW_026909725.1:0-145037 GCF_023558435.1 Drosophila sulfurigaster albostrigata | reverse complement strand
CCGAATCTTGCCGACTTTTACATTTTTTCAATTTCCAAAATATTGCCGGTTTTACATTTTTACAATTTCTAAATTTTTCCGATTTTAAAATTTTTTCAATTTCCGAAATTTGCCCGATTTTTACATTTTCTCAATTTCCAAAATGTTGCCGATTTTTATAATTTTTCAACTTCCAGAATTTTGCCGAGTTTTAAATTTTTTTCAATTTCTAATTTGCGTTTTTTATATTATTTTAAATTTCCGAATTTTGGCCAATTTTACATTTTTTAATTTCCCAAACTTTGCCAATTTTTTTTCATTTCTTTTTAATTTCAATTTCCGAATTTTATCTTATTTTTACATTTTTTCAATTTAAAAATTTAGGCGACTTTTACATTTTTTTCAATTTCCAAAATTTTGCTGATTTTTAAATTTTTTCATTTCTGAATTTTGGCCGATTCTAAATTTTTTTCAATTTTCGAAATTTTACAGACTTTTAAATTTTTTTTTAATTTCCAAAATATTGCCGATTTTTACATTTTTTCAATTTCCAAAATTTTGCCGATTTTTACATTTTTTCAATTTCCAAAATTTGGCCGATTTTCATTTTTTTTTTTCAATTTCCAAAATTTTGCTGACTTTTAAATTTTTTTTCAATTTCCAAAATATTGCCGATTTACACATTTTTTCAATTTCTAAAATTTTGCCGATTTTTACATTTTTTTAATTTCCAAAATTTTGCCGATTTTTACATTTTTTCAATTTCCAAATATTGACCGATTTTTAAATTATTTCAATTTCCGAATTTAGGCCAATTTTTACATTTTTTTAATTTCCCAAACTATGCCAATTTTTTTCATTTCTTTTTAATTTCAATTTCCGGGATGTATTGGAATAGGGAACAGTGACTGGCAGCTCTTTCCTAGTCTCCCAGCTATGAGACCACCTGCCGGTCTAATTACAGACAACAAAATAATTTGGGCTATCGACTCTTTGCGAAGGTCAGGTCGCCCGGTCTCGATGGACTTTCGCCAGCAATGCTGCAAGCCAGCAAGCCCACGATTGTTCCGTGGCTATCGGGTATCTATTCGGCGTGCCTCGCATGGGGTCATATCCCACTCTTTGGAGGACCTCGAAAGTCATTTTCCTGCCTAAGGCGGGCAAATGCAGTCATGTGGTCCCAAATGACTTTCGGCCTATCAGCCTAACCTCTTTCTTGCTAAAAACATTGAAAAGCTACTTGATTTGCACATCAGAAGCAACTCAATGCATCTGTTGTCCCCAAATCAGCATGCGTATACAAAGGGCAAGACCATTGAGACTGCTCTCCATGCTCTAGTAGCCTCCATCGAAAAAGCAGACCACTATAAAGAATATGCCTTGGGTGCATTTCTTGACATTTCAGGCGCCTTCAATAACGTCACCACTGATGCTATATATGAAGGGCCTTACCTCACTAACACGGCACCAGCGATCCACAGATGGGTCAACCGCCTTCTTTGTGACAGGCGGGTGGTGGCTACGTGGGGCGATGCGGCCATTACAAAGGTAGTGCGAGGTGGCACTCCCCAGGGTGGGGTTCTTCGCTCTCCTTTGGAATTTGGTCGTAAATAGCCTACTTCTTTCTTTACTAGACGGGCCCCTAATTAATTGCCTATGCTGACGACATAAGCATTTTGATAACTGGGAAATGCCCAACCACCCTTAGTTCCGTAATGGAACTTACTTTGCGGGAAGTTAAAGCATGGGCCGAATCAGCCGGGCTCAGCATTAACGCGGATAAAACGGACCTTATCCTCTTCACGAAGAGGTATAAGGTACCTGCGTGGTCCCAAAATAGGCTGCACTATGCTAAAGCCGAGCCTAGCAGTAAAATACCTAGGTGTGGTCCTCGACAGCAAACTGACATGGAAGCTCAATGTGTTAGAAAGGGTGAAGAAGGCCACCGGAGCCTTGTACATGGCGAAAAGATGCTTAGCTGCACTTGGGGCCTCTCTCTAATCTAATGCGGTGGATATACATCTCAGTTGTTCGCCCTATCCTCACCTACGGTGTTCTAGTGTGGTGGCAGGCCACTGAAAAGGACGTACCTATCCATCATGGAAAGGACACAGCGTCAAGCGCTACTGTGTATCACAGGCGCTCTCAGGTCGACGCCAACTAAAGCCCTCGAGGTAATAGCTGGTGTCGAACCATTAAACCTATACGCGCAATCCATAGCCGCAAAATCGTCCCTACGGATTGCCGCAACTGGCAATTTGGGTCTGCTAGGCTATGGTCACAGCGCCATTGGTAGGGAGACTAGTAGAGACTTGGACTATACTATCCCCTTACCAGTACTGACCATATTAACACTATATTCTTGGAACCGGAGTGCTGGCGGGAAGGGTTATGCATTCCCGAAGCCCTCAACCTCTTCACCGACGGTTCGAAGATGGATGATGGTGTCGGAGCGGCCGTATACTGCCCGGACCCGGTCTCCAAACAATCCTATAAACTCCCAGACCATTGCAGCATCTTCCAGGCGGAAGTTTTTGCCATTGGAAAGGCTGCCGAATTGGCTCGGGGTTTACAGCGTGATCACACCTCTATTAACATCTTTGTTGACAGCCAGGCTGCAATAAGATCAATGCACTCTGATGTGGTCAAGTCCTCTGCGGTCGTGCGTATCTATTGGATCCCAAGCCACCAGGGCATCGATGGCAACGAGATCGCAGACACTCTCGCCAAAGAGGGAGTAGGGCTCGATGTCGGTAACATGTGCAATGTTCCGATACCCCTGCGAACTCTAGGCAATGAAATTGAGGTGCGCTCTAGACTTCAGTGGGACGCGAGCTGGCGTAATGCCAACTCGTGCAAAACTGCAAGGCTGATGTGTGCCTCTACTAACAAAAACTTAACCAAATTCGTCATGCAGCTTTCAAGGAAAGACTGCAGGCTAATGCTAGGCATTTTAACTGGCCACTGTCTGTCAGCTGTCCATGCTGTAAAGCTGGGCATCACGAACAGTGATCAGTGCAGGAAATGCAACGAACCCGGGGTTAAGGAAACGCTTGAGCATCTTCTCTGTAGATGCCCAGCGTTATCCCGACTCCGGTTGAAATACCTTAATTCGCCGTGCCACAACGATCTTCGGACGTCTCACGGCTATCTCCTAGGATGCTGCTGGCTTTTGCCAAAAATGCATCCATACTGCGCGATTTCTGAGACGTAGATAAGCTACCGGTACAGCTACGGACCTCCACTGGTCTATGCTTTTGCCCCGTACAGGGGCAGCCGGTCCTACCTAACCTAACCTAATTTCAATTTCTGAATTTTATCTTATTCTTACATTTTTTCAATTTCCAAAATTTTGGCGGCTTTTACATTTTTTTAATTTCCCAAAATTTTGCCGATTTTTACATTTTTTCAATTTCCAAAATTTTGCTGATTTTTAAATTATTTCAATTTCCGAATTTTGGCCGATTCTTAAATTTTTTCAATTTTCGAAATTTTACAGACTCTTAACTTTTTTCAATTTCCAAAATATTGCCGATTTTTACATTTTTTCAATTTCCAAAATTTGGCCGATTTTTACATTTTTTCAATTTCCAAAATTTTGCGATTTTTAAAATTTTTTCATTTTTCAAAATATTGCCGGTTTTTACATTTTTACAATTTCCAAAATTTTGCCGATTTTTAAATTTTTTCAATTTCCAAATTTTGCCGATTTTTAAATTTTACTAAATTACTAAATTTTGCAGATTTTTACATTTGTTGAATTTCGAAAATTTTGCCGATTTTTTAATTTTTTTCAATTTCCAAATTTTGCTGATTTTTAAATTTTATTAAATTTCCAAATTTTGCCGATTTTTACTTTTTTTTCATTTCCGAATTTTGACCGATTTTTAAATTTTTTCAATATCCAAAATTTTGCCGATTTTTACATTTTTTCATTTTCCAAAATATTGCCGGTTTTTACATTTTTACAATTTACAAATTTTGCCGCTTTTTAAATTTTATTAAATTTCTAAATTTTTCCGATTTTTGAATTTTATTAAATTTCCAAATTTTGCCGATTTTTACTTTTTTTTTCAATTTCCGAATTTTGACCGATTTTTAAATTTTTTCAATATCCAAAATGTTGCCGATTTTTACATTTTTTCATTTTCCAAAATATTGCCGGATTGTACATTATTACAATTTACCAATTTTTCCGCTTTTTAAATTTTATTTAATTTCCAAATTTTGCCGATTTTTACATTTTTTGAATTTCCAAAATTTTGCCGATTTTTACATTTTTACAATTTCCAAAATTTTTTCGATTTTTACAACTTTTTCAAATTTCCCAAATTTTGCCGATTTTAAAATTTTTTTCAATTTTCGAATTTTGTCCGATTTTTACATTTTTTCACTTTCCAAAATTTTGCCGACTTTTACATTTTTTCAATTTCCAAAATTTTGCCGATTTTTAAATTTTATTAAATTTCCAAATTTTGCCGATTTTTACATTTTTTCAATTTCCAAAATATTGCCGGTTTTTACATTTTTACAATTTACAAATTTTGCCGTTTTTAAATTTTATTAAATTTCCAAATTTTGCCGATTTTCACATTTTTTGAATTTCCAAAATTTTGCCGATTTTTACATTTTTACAATTTCCAAAATTTTGCCGATTTTTACAACTTTTTCAAATTTCCCAAATTTTGCCGATTTTTAAATTTTTTTCAATTTTCGAATTTTGTCCGATTTTTACATTTTTTCACTTTCCAAAATTTTGCCGACTTTTACATTTTTTCAATTGCTAAAATTTTGCCGATTTTTAAATTTTATTAAATTTCCAAATTTTGCCGATTTTTACATTTTTTCAATTTTCAAAATTTTGCGATTTTTACATTTTTTTCAATTTCCGAATTGTGACCGATTTTTACATTTTTTCAATATCCAAAATTTAGCCAATTTTTACATTTTTTCATTTTCCAAAATTTTGGCGATTTTTAAATTTTTTCAATTTCCAAATTTTGCCGATTTTTAAATTTTTTCAATTTCCAAATTTTGCCGATTTTTACATATTTTCAATTTCCAAAATTTTGCGATTTTTAAAATTTTTTTATTTTTCAAAATTTTGCCGATTTTTAATTTTTTTCAATTTCCAAATTTTTCCGATTTTTAAATTTTATTAAATTTCCAAATTTTGCCGATTCTTACTTTTTTTTTCAATTTCCGAATTTTGACCGATTTTTAAATTTTTTCAATATCCAAAATGTTGCCGATTTTTACATTTTTTCATTTTCCAAAATATTGCCGGATTGTACATTATTACAATTTACCAATTTTTCCGCTTTTTAAATTTTATTTAATTTCCAAATTTTGCCGATTTTTACATTTTTTGAATTTCCAAAATTTTGCCGATTTTACATTTTACAATTTCCAAAATTTTTCCGATTTTACAACTTTTCAAATTTCCCAAATTTTGCCGATTTTTAAATTTTTTTCAATTTTCGAATTTTGTCCGATTTTTGAATTTTTTTAACTTTCCAAAATTTTGCCGACTTTTACATTTTTTCAATTTCCAAAATTTTGCCGATTTTTAAGTTTTATTAAATTTCCAAATTTTGCCGATTTTTACATTTTTTCAATTTCCAAAATATTGCCGGTTTTTACATTTTTACAATTTACAAATTTTGCCGTTTTTTAAATTTTATTAAATTTCCAAATTTTGCCGATTTTCACATTTTTTGAATTTCCAAAATTTTGCCGATTTTTACATTTTTACAATTTCCAAAATTTTGTCGATTTTTACAACTTTTTCAAATTTCCCAAATTTTGCCGATTTTTAAATTTTTTTCAATTTTCGAATTTTGTCCGATTTTTACATTTTTTCACTTTCCAAAATTTTGCCGACTTTTACATTTTTTCAATTGCTAAAATTTTGCCGATTTTTAAATTTTATTAAATTTCCAAATTTTGCCGATTTTTACATTTTTTCAATTTTCAAAATTTTGCCGATTTTTACATTTTTTTCAATTTCCGAGTTTTGACCGATTTTTACATTTTTTCAATATCCAAAATTTAGCCGATTTTTACATTTTCCAAAATATTGCCGGTTTTTACATTTTTACAATTTTAAAATTTTGGCGATTTTTAACTTTTTTCAATTTCCAAATTTTGCCGATTTTTAAATTTTATTAAATTTCCAAATTTTGCCGATTTTTACATTTGTTGAATTTCGAAAATTTTGCCGATTTTTAATTTTTTTCAATTTCCAAATTTTTCCGATTTTTAAATTTTATTAAATTTCCAAATTTTGCCGATTTTTACATATTTTGAATTTGCAAAATTTTGCCAATTTTTTCATTTTTTTCAATTTCCGAATTTTAGGCGATTTTTAAATTTTTCCAATTTCCAAAATTTTGCCGATTTTTACAACTTTTTCAAATTTCCCAAATTTTGCCGATTTTTAAATTTTGTTCAATTTTCGAATTTTGTCCGAATTTTCAATTTTCAATTTCCAAAATTTTGCCGATTTTTACATTTTTTTCAATTTCCGAATTTTGGCCGATTTTTACATATTTTAAATTATTATTTTTTAAAATTTTTTCAATTTCCAAATTTTGCCGATTTTTACATTTTTTTAATTTTCAAAATTTGGCCGATTTTTACATTTTTTCAATTTCCAAAATTTTGCCGATTTTTACATTTTTTCAATTTCCAAAATTTGGCCGATTTTCACATTTTTTTCAATTTCCAAAATTTTGCCGACTTTTAAATTTTTTCAATTTCCAAAATATTGCCGAGATATACATTTTTTCAATTTCTAAAATTTTGCCGATTTGTACATTTTTTTAATTTCCAAAATTTTGCCGATTTTTACATTTTTTCAATTTCCAAATATTGACCGATTTTTAGATTATTTCAATTTCCTAAATTTTGCCGGTTTTTAAATTTGTTTCAATTTCCGAAATTTGGCCGATTTTGACATTTTTCAATTTCCAAAATTTTGACGACTTTAACATTTTTTCAATTTTCAAAATATTGCCGATTTTACATTTTTTTATTTTCCAAAATTTTCCGATTTTTAAATTTTTTCAATTTCCAAAATTTTGCCGATTTTTAAATTTTTTCAATTTGCAAAATATTTCCGATTTATACATTTTTTCAATTTCTAAAATTTTGCTGATTTTTACACTTTTTTAATTTCCAAAATTTTGCCGATTTTCACATTTTTTTTCAATTTCCGAATTTTGGCCGATTTTTAAATTATTTCAATTTCCAAAATTTTGCCGGTTTTTAAATTTGTTTCAATTTTCGAAATTTGGCCGATTTTTACATTTTTTCAATTTCCAAAATTTTGACGACTTTAATATTTTTCAATTTACAAAATATTGCCGATTTTTACAATTTTTTCAATTTCCAAAATTTAGCCGATTTTTACATTTTTTCAATTTCCGAATCTTGGCCGACTTTTACATTTTTTCAATTTCCAAAATATTGCCGGTTTTTACATTTTTACAATTTCTAAATTTTTCCGATTTTAAATTTTTTCAATTTCCGAAATTTGGCCGATTTTACATTTTCAATTTCCAAAATGTTGCCGATTTTTATAATTTTTCAACTTCCAGAATTTTGCCGAGTTTTAAATTTTTTTCAATTTCTAATTTGCGTTTTTTATATTATTTTAAATTTCCGAATTTTGGCCAATTTTTACATTTTTTTAATTTCCCAAACTTTGCCAATTTTTTCATTTCTTTTAATGTTAATTTCCGAATTTTATCTTATTTTTACATTTTTTCAATTAATACATTTTTTCAATTTCTGAAATTTTGCCGATTTTTACACTTTTTTAATTTCCAAAATTTTGCCGATTTTCACATTTTTTTCAATTTCCGAATTTTGGCCGATTTTTAAATTATTTCAATTTCCAAAATTTTGCCGGTTTTTAAATTTGTTTCAATTTCCGAAATTTGGACAATTTTTACATTTTTTCAATTTCCAAAATTTTGACGACTTTAACAATTTTTCAATTTTCAAAATATTGCCGATTTTTACAATTTTTTCAATTTCCAAAAATTTGCCGATTTTTACATTTTTTCAATTTCCGAATCTTGGCCGACATTTACATTTTTTCAATTTCCAAAATTTTACCGGTTTTTACATTTTTACAATTTCTAAAATTTTTCCAATTTTTAAATTTTTTTTCAATTTCCGAAATTTGGCCGATTTTTAAATTTTCTCAATTTCCAAAATGTTGCCGATTTTTATAATTTTTCAACTTCCAGAATTTTGCCGAGTTTTAAATTTTTTTTCAATTTCTAATTTGCGTTTTTTGTATTTTTTTCAATTTCCGAATTTTGGCCAATTTTTACATTTTTTTAATTTCCCAAACTTTGCCAATTTTTTCATTTCTTTTAATTTTAATTTCTGAATTTTACCTTATTTTTACATTTTTTCAATTTCCAAAATTTTGCCGATTTTTACATTTTTTCAATTTCCAAAATTTGGCCGATTTTTACATTTTTTCAATTTCCAAAATTTTGCGATTTTTGAAATTTTTTCATTTTCCAAAATACTGCCGGTTTTTACATTTCTACAATTTCCAAAATTTTGCCGATTTTTAAGTTTTTTCAATTTCCAAATTTTGCCGATTTTTAATTTTTATGAAATTATCAAATTTTGCCGATTTTTACATTTTTTGAATTTCGAAAATGTTGCCGATTTTTTAATTTTTTCAATTTCCAAATTTTGCCGATTTTTAAATTTTATTAAATTTCCAAATTTTGCCGATTTTTACTTTTTTTTCAATTTCCGAATTTTGACCGATTTTTAAATTTTTTCAATATCCAAAATTTTGCCGATTTTTACATTTTTTCATTTTCCAAAATATTGCCGGTTTTTACATTTTTACAATTTACAAATTTTACCGCTTTTTAAATTTTATTAAATTTCCAAATTTTGCCGGTTTTTACATTTTTTGAATTTCCAAAATTTTGCCGGTTTTTACATTTTTACAATTTTCAAAATTTTGCCGATTTTTACAACTTTTTCAAATTTTCCAAATTCTGCCGTTTTTAAATTTTGTTAAATTTTCGAATTTTGTCCGATTTTTACATTTTTTCAATTTCCAAAATTTTGCCGACTTTTACATTTTTTCAATTTCCAAAATTTTGTCGATTTTTACATTTTTTCAATTTCCAAAATGTTAAAAATATCAATGTACGCATATGAATATCGATAAATAAAATTAGCAGTGCATTAACATTAACATCTGCACTGCACATAATTATGTTAACTAACATTTAATATACACAGTTGCGAATAAATACTTAAAGCAGAACGACGTGTTTGATTTTACGCTTCAGCCAAGACTTTCTTGCCGAACCAACTCGGTTCAACAGGTTATGGGCCCAGGCACGGCTTGGTAGTGAAGTGCGCGGTTACGAACTGTGGTGAAATTATAAAGACATTCGCAAGGAATTGTGGTGTGACGCAAATAGCAAAATGAGTGCGATGTATCAAATAGAAAAGTTGGAGGACAACAATTATGATGCTTGGAGCATCCAAATGAAGAGTGTGCTGATACATGCAGAGCTATGGGATGTTGTGTCCGAGGATCCACAAGAAGGCGCAAGCGAAGGCGCCAATAGGACGGCAATGGATAAGAAAGCATTGGCCATGATCATGTTGAGTGTGAAGACATCACAATTGAGTGCTATCAAAAGTTGTATAGCGGCACGTGAAGCATGGAATAAGCTGAAAGAGATCCATCAGCCAGTGGACCTGTACGTAAGGTTGCGCTTTACAAAGGTTGCTCAACTTACGCATGACGGAGGGTCAAAGCATGACAAGTTTCATAAATGTGTTTTGTGAAATTGTCGATCAACTCGCTGCGGTTGATATACAGTTAAATAATGAGCTACAGGCCATTATATTGCTTTCAAGTTTACCAGAAGAGTTTGACAATTTTGTAGTCGCCATAGAGACGCGCGACATTCTGCCTTCTATTGAAATTCTGTGTATCAAGCTGAAGGAAGAAGGAGAACGAAGAAAAAGTGTAGAGACGCAAAGCAACACGGCGGTCGCTTTTTCTGCGACGCACAACCAAAGGCGCCAGACAGACGCCAAGAAGAAGAAGCACACAAACGTTGTCTGTTTCAATTGCGGCGTAAAAGGGCACTTTAAAGCGAATTGTCAAAAGAGATCGGTAAAGCAGGACGCAAAAGCGAAAGACGAAAACAAGCAGTGCAGTTTGTTAAATGCATTGGATGCAAGCAGTTTTTCCAAATCAAACTGGTGTTTGGACAGTGGCGCAACGAGCCACATGTGTTGCGATCGGCAGATGTTCACGAAAATCGCAGAACATAGCGAAATGATTAGATTGGCAGACGCAGGTTCCTTGGAAGCCAAGGGCAAAGGTGAAGTTTTGCTAAAAAGCAAAAAGTATACATTAACATTGCTGAATGTATTGTATGTGCCAAAGCTGACGAGTAATTTTATATCCGTGAGTACAGCAGTGGCAAATAATTGCGTCGTACATTTCGGGCCGAAAAATGCAAAGATTTCACAACGTGGTGAAATAATTCTGGAAGTTAACAGAACTGGAAGCCTGTATACGGTTGAGTCCGAGCCTAACAGATGTTACGCTGCCGTTAAGACTGATGCAAAACTGTGGCACAACAGATACGGACATGTTGATTACACAAGTTTGCTGGAGATGTCAAAGAAAGGATTGGTACGTGGGATGGAGAAATTGGATATGCCATCAGTTGCCTCATGCAAGACGTGCATGATGGGCAAAGTTCATGTGGAACCTTTTCAAAAGGCCAGTGAAAGTCGTGCACAATTGTTGCTGGAACTAGTTCATACAGACGTATGTGGACCATTTGAAGCGAAGTCTCTTGCAGGATCCAGATATTTCTTGACGTTTATTGATGACTGCTCGCGGCGTATCTTCGTGTATTTCCTGAAGGGCAAAGACGAGGTCTTTGACAAGTTCGTGGAATTCAAGAATTTGGTAGAACGGCAAACCGGAAAGAAGCTTAAATGTATTCGGAGCGACAACGGTCGGGAATATGTTAACAACAAGTTCAATAACTATTTGAAGAGCAATGGTATTGATCGGCAGCTGACAGTGCCATATACCCCACAACAGAATGGAGTTGCCGAAAGGGCAAATCGCACGTTGGTGGAAATGGCAAGATGTCTATTGGTGCAGTCAGGACTAAGTCAGACATTATGGGCAGAAGCAGTAAATACGGCTGTGTATTTACGTAATCGTGCGGCTACACGAGCGTTGCCCAATATGACGCCTATGGAAGCGTGGACTGGTAAGGTGCCAAGTATAAGTCACTTAAAAGTTTTGGTTCCGTTGCAGTTGCACTTGACAAGGGGCATCATAAGAGCAAGTTCGCAGCAAAGGGCAAAGAGTATCGCATGGTCGGATATTCTATGCAGGCGAAGGGCTATAGATTATATGATGCGGAGTCAAACCTGGTGATCGAGAAACGAGATGTCGTATTCGATGAGCTCAGTGGCCTACAGCAGGCAAGTGACAGCGAAGTAGTACTTGACATGCAACCGGCAAGTCAATGGCAATCTTCAAATTCAGACGATGAAGATGATAACCAGCTGGGATCGGGTGATGACCACGACGAAAGCGACACAGAACTTGAAGCTACAAACGAAAGTAGCAGCAATGAATCTTTTGAAAGTGCAAAAGACATGGAGATAGTGGAAGCTAATCCGACAGTACGAATTGGTCCTGGCAGACCAAAGATCATGAGAACGGGCAAGCCTGGACGCCCAAAGAAGATCTACAATATACTGGGAGCGATGGTTACAGACGAGGTAACTATTCCGTCATCGTACGACGAGGCGATCAACAGTAAACACGCAGCGCATTGGCGTGAAGCAATGCAGAAGGAGCACAAGGCTTTGATGACAAATGAAACATGGCAGCTTGCAGAATTGCCGAAGAACCAGCGCGCAATTGGCTGTAAATGGGTTTTTAGTCTAAAGCGAGATGCGTGCGGCCAGATTCAACGATTTAAGGCAAGATTGGTAGCGAAAGGATGTTCGCAGCAATATGGTGTCAACTACAGTGAAACATTTTCACCGGTATGCAGACTAGAGAGTATGCGTTTGGTCTTAGCGTTGGCAGCAGAGTTGCAATTGTATTTGCATCAAATGGATGTATGCACGGCATATTTGAACAGCGATTTGAGAGACACGGTCTATATGAAGCAACCGCAAGGGTTTGAAGACGACAACCAGGCTGGAAAGGTTTTATTGCTCAAGAAGGCGCTATATGGATTGAAGCAATCAGGAAGAGAATGGAACTCGATGCTAGATGGAGTTTTGCGTAAACTTAATTTCGTTCCATGCGACAATGAGCCCTGCTTGTACAAACAAGAAACAGGAGGTAATCTTTCACTAATACTAGTATATGTCGATGATATTCTTATAGCCTGCAAGTCAAAGGAGGATTTGAACAACATTAAGGCAGCCATATCTAACGCATTTGAGTGTGTTGATAAGGGCCCATTGGAGCTTTTCTTGGTATGGAAATCAAACGTGATGGCGAGCTCGGCGAGATAACTTTGGGTCATACACAGTACATCAAGGATCTACTACGAAGACATGGTATGGAGAACTGCAGAGCGGCTGCGACGCCGTTAGAAGCGGGACATCAAGTGGCATGCGGTAATGACCAATGTCAGCAAGTTGATTTGAGGTCATATCAGTCAACAATTGAGAGTTAATGTGGTTAGCTCTTACGACCAGACCTGATATTTTGCATTCAGTTGCAAAATTGGCTCAGCGGAATAAGGATCCGCATGTGGAGCATCTAACAGGAGTGAAGCATGTGTTGCGATATTTAGCTTCAACGTCGGAGTTTCAGCTACACTACAGCAAGTGTGGAAATGCGTTTGAAGGCTATGTCGATTCGGATTGGGGCGGCGACCAGAGTGACCGGAAGTCATATACGGGATATGTATATTTTCTTGGAGGTGGTCCGATATCCTGGAAATCGGAGAAGCAACGGAGCGTAGCGCTTAGCAGCACAGAAGCTGAGTACATGGCGTTATCAACAGCATGCAAAGAGGCGATTGTTATGCGCAGACTTATAGTCGAAATTGGTTGCGGCGTAGAGGACACCCCAACAGTAGTTCACACTGACAATTTAAGTGCGCAACAACTGGCAAAGAATCCAGTGCATCACTCGAGGGCAAAACATATTGATATAAGATATCATTTTGCGCGAGAAGTAGTAAGTGAGGGACAAATAGTTTTGAAGTATGTTTCAACGAATGATATGGTCGCAGACATATTAACGAAGAATTTGTCAAAGCAGAAACATATACATTTCATAAATTTGTTAAAATTGAAGTAATATTTGTAAATATGCTTACATTGAGGAAGAGTGTTAAAAATATCAATGTACGCATATGAATATCGATAAATAAAATTAGCAGTGCATTAACATTAACATCTGCACTGCACATAATTATGTTAACTAACATTTAATATACACAGTTGCGAATAAATACTTAAAGCAGAACGTCGTGTTTGATTTTACGCTTCAGCCAAGACTTTCTTGCCGAACCAACTCGGTTCAACACAAAATTTTGCCGATTTTTAAATTTTTTCAATTTGCAAAATATTTCCGATTTATACATTTTTTCAATTTCTAAAATTGTGCCGATTCTTACACTTTTTTAATTTCCAAAATTTTGCCGATTTTCACATTTTTTTTCAATTTCCGAATTTTGGCCGATTTTTAAATTATTTCAATTTCCAAAACTTTGCCGGTTTTTAAATTTGTTTCAATTTTCGAAATTTTGCCGATTTTTACATTTTTTCAATTTACAAAATATTGCCGATTTTTACAATTTTTTCAATTTCCAAAATTTGGCCGATTTTTACATTTTTTCAATTTCCAAAATTTTGCCGATTTTTAAAATTTTTCAATTTGCAAAATATTTCCGATTTATACATTTTTTCAATTTCTAAAATTTTGCCGATTTTTACACTTTTTTAATTTCCAAAATTTTGCCGATTTTCACATTTTTTTTCAATTTCCGAATTTTGGCCGATTTTTAAATTATTTCAATTTCCAAAATTTTGCCGGTTTTTAAATTTGTTTCAATTTTCGAAATTTTGCCGATTTTTACATTTTTTCAATTTCCAAAATTTTGACGACTTTAACATTTTTTCAATTTACAAAATATTGCCGATTTTTACAATTTTTTCAATTTCCAAAATTTGGCCGATTTTTACATTTTTTCAATTTACAAAATATTGCCGGTTTTTACAATTTCTAACATTTTTCCGATTTTTAAATTTTTTTTCAATTTCCGAAATTTGCCCGATTTTTACATTTTCTCAATTTCCAAAATGTTGCCGATTTTTATAATTTTTCAACTTCCAAAATTTTGCCGAGTTTTAAATTTTTTCAATTTCTAATTTGCGTTTTTTAAATTTTTTTCAATTTCCGAATTTTGGCCAATTTTTACATTTTTTTAATTTCCCAAACTTTGCCAATTTTTTCATTTCTTTTAATTTCAATTTCTGAATTTTATCTTATTCTTACATTTTTTCAATTTCCAAAATTTTGGCGACTTTTACATTTTTTTAATTTTCCAAAATTTTGCCGATTTTTCATTTTTTCAATTTCCAAAATTTGGCCGATTTTTAAATTTTTTCAATTTCCGAATTTTGGCCGATTCTTAAATTTTTTCAATTTTCGAATTCAATTTTCAATTTCCAAAATATTGCCGATTTTCACATTTTTTTCAATTTCCAAAATTTGGCCGATTTTACATTTTTCAATTTCCAAAATTTTGCGATTTTTAAAATTTTTTCATTTTCCAAAATATTGCCGGTTTTTACATTTCTACAATTTCCAATATTTTGCCAATTTTTAAATTTTTTAAATTTTCAAATTTTGCCGATTTTTACTTTTTTTCAATTTTCGAAATTTTACAGACTCTTAAATTTTTTTCAATTTCCAAAATATTGCCGATTTTCACATTTTTTCAATTTCCAAAATTTGGCCGATTTTTACATTTTTTCAATCTCGAAAATTTTGCCGATTTTCACATTTTTTCAATTTCCAAAATTTGGCCGATTTTTACATTTTTTCGATTTCCAAAATTTTGCGATTTTTAAAATTTTTTCATTTTCCAAAATATTGCCGGTTTTTACATTTCTACAATTTCCAAATTTTGCCGATTTTTAATTTTTTTACATTTTTACATTTTTTGAATTTCGAAAATTTTGCCGATTTTTTAATTTTTTCAATTTCCAAATTTTTCCGATTTTTAAATTTTATTAAATTTCCAAATTTTGCCGATTTTTAATTTTTTTACATTTTTACATTTTTTTAATTTCGAAAATTTTTCCGATTTTTACATTTTTTGAAATTCGAAAATTTTGCCGATTTTTTATTTTTTTCAATTTCCAAATTTTGCCGATTTTTAAATTTTATTAAATTTCCAAATTTTGCCGATTTTTACTTTTTTCAATTTTCGAAATTTTACAGACTCTTAAATTTTTTCAATTTCCAAAATATTGCCGATTTTCACATTTTTTCAATTTCCAAAATTTGGCCGATTTTTATATTTTTTCAATTTCCAAAATTTTGCGATTTTTAAAATTTTTTCATTTTCCAAAATATTGCCGGTTTTTACATTTCTACAATTTCCAAAATTTTGCCGATTTTTAAAATTTTTAAATTTCCAAATTTTGCTGATTTTTAAATTTTATTAAATTTCCAAATTTTGCCGATTTTACTTTTTTTTTCAATTTCCGAATTTTGACCGATTTTTAAATTTTTTCAATATCCAAAATTTTGCCGATTTTTACAACTTTTTTCATTTTCCAAAATATTGCCGGTTTTTACATTTTTACAATTTACAAATTTTGCCGCTTTTTAAATTTTATTAAATTTCCAAATTTTGCCGATTTTTACATTTTTTGAATTTCCAAAATTTTGCCGATTTTTACATTTTTACAATTTCCAAAATTTTGCCGATTTTTACAACTTTTTCAAATTTTCCAAATTTGGCGATTTTTAAATTTTGTTCAATTTTCGAATTTTGTCCGATTTTTACATTTTTTCAATTTTCAAAATTTTGCCGACTTTTACATTTTTTTTCAATTTCCAAAATTTTGCCGATTTTAAATTTTATTAAATTTCCAAATTTTGCCGATTTTTACATTTTTTGAATTTCCAAAATTTTGCCGATTTTTACATTTTTACAATTTCCAAAATTTTGCCGATTTTTACAACTTTTTCAAATTTCCCAAATTTTGCCGATTTTTAAATTTTGTTCAATTTTCGAATTTTGTCCGATTTTTACATTTTTTCAATTTCTAATTTGCGTTTTTTAAATTTTTTTCAATTTCCGAATTTTGGCCAATTTTTACATTTTTTTAATTTCCCAAACTTTGCCAATTTTTTCATTTCTTTTAATTTCAATTTCTGAATTTTATCTTATTCTTACATTTTTTCAATTTCCAAAATTTTGGCGACTTTTACATTTTTAATTTTCCAAAATTTTGCTTTTCATTTTTCATTTTTTCAATTTCCAAAATTTGGCCGATTTTTAAATTTTTTCAATTTCCGAATTTTGGCCGATTCTTAAATTTTTTCAATTTTCGAATTCAATTTTCAATTTCCAAAATATTGCCGATTTTCACATTTTTTCAATTTCCAAAATTTGGCCGATTTTTACATTTTTTCAATTTCCAAAATTTTGCGATTTTTAAAATTTTTTTCATTTTCCAAAATATTGCCGGTTTTTACATTTCTACAATTTCCAATATTTTGCCAATTTTTAAATTTTTTAAATTTTCAAATTTTGCCGATTTTTACTTTTTTTCAATTTTCGAAATTTTACAGACTCTTAAATTTTTTCAATTTCCAAAATATTGCCGATTTTCACATTTTTTCAATTTCCAAAATTTGGCCGATTTTTACATTTTTTCAATCTCGAAAAATTTTGCCGATTTTACATTTTTCGATTTCAAAATTTTGCGATTTTAAAATTTTTTCATTTTCCAAAATATTGCCGGTTTTACATTTTGCTACAATTTCAAATTTTGCCGATTTTAATTTTTTACATTTTTACATTTTTTGAATTTCGAAAATTTTGCCGATTTTTTAATTTTTTCAATTTCCAAATTTTTCCGATTTTTAAATTTTATTAAATTTCCAAATTTTGCCGATTTTTAATTTTTTTACATTTTTACATTTTTTTAATTTCGAAAATTTTTCCGATTTTTACATTTTTTGAAATTCGAAAATTTTGCCGATTTTTTATTTTTTTCAATTTCCAAATTTTGCCGATTTTTAAATTTTATTAAATTTCCAAATTTTGCCGATTTTTACTTTTTTTCAATTTTCGAAATTTTACAGACTCTTAAATTTTTTCAATTTCCAAAATATTGCCGATTTTCACATTTTTTTCACTTCCAAAATTTGGCTGATTTTATATTTTTTCAATTTCCAAAATTTTGCGATTTTTAAAATTTTTTCATTTTCCAAAATATTGCCGGTTTTTACATTTCTACAATTTCCAAAATTTTGCCGATTTTTAAAATTTTTAAATTTCCAAATTTTGCTGATTTTAAATTTTATTAAATTTCCAAATTTTGCCGATTTTACTTTTTTTCAATTTCCGAATTTTGACCGATTTTAAATTTTTTCAATATCCAAAATTTTGCCGATTTTTACAACTTTTTTTCATTTTCCAAAATATTGCCGGTTTTTACATTTTTACAATTTACAAATTTTGCCGCTTTTTAAATTTTATTAAATTTCCAAATTTTGCCGATTTTTACATTTTTTGAATTTCCAAAATTTTGCTGATTTTACATTTTTACAATTTCCAAAATTTTGCCGATTTTACAACTTTTTCAAATTTTCCAAATTTTGCGATTTTTAAATTTTGTTCAATTTTCGAATTTTGTCCGATTTTTACATTTTTTCAATTTTCAAAATTTTGCCGACTTTTACATTTTTTCAATTTCCAAAATTTTGCCGATTTTTAAATTTTATTAAATTTCCAAATTTTGCCGATTTTTACATTTTTTGAATTTCCAAAATTTTGCCGATTTTTACATTTTTACAATTTCCAAAATTTTGCCGATTTTTACAACTTTTTCAAATTTCCCAAATTTTGCCGATTTTTAAATTTTGTTCAATTTTCGAATTTTGTCCGATTTTTACATTTTTTCAATTTCCAAAATTTTGCCGACTTTTACATTTTTTCAATTTCCAAAATTTTGCCGACTTTTACATTTTTTAAATTTCCAAAATTTTGCCGAATTTTACATTTTTTCAATTTCCAAAATTTTGCCGATTTTTACATTTTTGTCAATTTCCGAATTTTGACCGATTTTTACATTTTTTCAATATCCAAAATTTAGCCGATTTTTTCAATTTCCAAAATTTGGCCGATTTTTAAATTTTTTTAATTTCCAAAATTTTGCGATTTTTACAATTTTTTCAATTTCCAAAATATTGCCGGTTTTTACATTTCTACAATTTCCAAAATTTTGCCGATTTTTAATTTTTTTCAATTTCCAAATTTTGCCAAATTTTAAATTTTATTAAATTTCCAAATTTTGCCGATTTTTACATTTTTTTAATTTTGAAAATTTTTCCGATTTTTACATTTTTTCAATTTCCAAAATTTTGCCGATTTTTACAACTTTTTTCAATTTCCAAAATTTTGCAGATTTTTACTTTTTTTTCAATTCCGAATTTTGACCGATTTTTAAATTTTAAATTTTTTCAATTTCCGAATTTTGGCCGATTCTTAATTTTTTCAATTTTCGAAATTTTACAGACTCTTAAATTTTTTCAATTTCCAAAATATTGCCGATTTTTACATTTTTTCAATTTCCAAAATTGGGCCGATTTTTACATTTTTTCAATTTCCAAAATTTTGCGATTTTTAAAATTTTTTCATTTTCCAAAATATTGCCGGTTTTTACATTTCTACAATTTCCAAAATTTTGCCGATTTTTAAATTTTTTCAATTTCCAAATTTTGCCGATTTTTAATTTTTATGAAATTACCAAATTTTGCCGATTTGTACATTTTTTGAATTTTGAAAATTTTGCCGATTTTTTAATTTTTTCAATTTCCAAATTTTGCCGATTTTTAAATTTTATTAAATTTCCAAATTTTGCCCATTTTTACTTTTTTTTCAATTTCCGAATTTTGACCGATTTTTAAATTTTTTCAATATCCAAAATTTAACCGATTTTTACATTTTTTCATTTTCCAAAATATTGCCGGTTTTTACATTTTTACAATTTACAAATTTTGCCGCTTTTTAAATTTTATTAAATTTCCAAATTTTGCCGATTTTTACATTTTTTGAATTTCCAAAATTTTGCCGATTTTTACATTTTTACAATTTCCAAAATTTTGCCGATTTTTACAACTTTTTCAAATTTTCCAAATTTTGCCGATTTTTAAATTTTGTTCAATTTTCGAATTTTGTCCGATTTTTACATTTTTTCAATTTTCAAAATTTTGCCGACTTTTACATTTTTTCAATTTCCAAAATTTTGCCGATTTTAAATTTTATTAAATTTCCAAATTTTGCCGATTTTACATTATTTGAATTTCCAAAATTTTGCCGATTTTTACATTTTTACAATTTCCAAAATTTTGCCGATTTTTACAACTTTTTCAAATTTTCCAAATTTTGCCGATTTTTAAATTTTGTTCAATTTTCGAATTTTGTCCGATTTTTACATTTTTTCAATTTCCAAAATTTTGCCGACTTTTACATTTTTTCAATTTCCAAAATTTTGCCGATTTTTACATTTTTTCAATTTCCAAAATTTTGCCGATTTTTACATTTTTGACAATTTCCAAAATTTTGCCGATTTTTAATTTTTTTCAATTTCCAAATTTTGCCAAATTTTAAATTTTATTAAATTTCCAAAATTGCCGATTTTTACATTTTTTGAATTTCCAAAATTTTGGCGATTTTTACATTTTTTCAATTTGCAAAATTTTGCCGATTTTTACAACTTTTTTCAATTTCCAAAATTTTGCAGATTTTTAATTTTTTTTTCAATTTTCGAGTTTTGGCCGATTTTTACATTTATTTAAATTTCCAAAATTTTTCCGATTTTTAAATTTTTTTCAATTTCCGAATTTTGACCGATTTCTACATTTTTTCAATATCCAAAATTTTGCCGATTTTTAAATTTTTTCAATTTCCAAATTTTTACCGACACTTATATTTTTTCAATTTCCAAAATATTGCCGATTTTTTCAATTTCCAAAATTTGGCCGATTTTTAAATTTTTTTAATTTCCAAAATTTTGCGATTTTTACAATTTTTTCAATTTCCAAAATATTGCCGGTTTTTACATTTTTACAATTTCCAAAATTTTGCCGATTTTTAATTTTTTTCAATTTCCAAATTTTGCCAATTTTTAAATTTTATTAAATTTCCAAATTTTGCCGATTTTTACATTTTTTTAATTTTGAAAATATTTCCGATTTTTACATTTTTTCAATATCCAAAATTTTGCCGATTTTTACAACTTTTTTCAATTTCCAAAATTTTGCAGATTTTTAATTTATTTTTCAATTTTCGAGTTTTGGCCGATTTTTAAATTTATTTAAATTTCCAAAATTTTGCAAATTGAAAAAATGTAAAAATCGCCAAAATTTTGGAAATTCAAAAAATGTAAAAATCGGCAATTTTGGAAATTTAATAAAATTTAAAATTTGGCAAAATTTGGAAATTGAAAAAAATTAAAAATCGGCAAAATTTTGGAAATTGTAGAAATGTAAAAACCGGCAATATTTTGGAAATTGAAAAAATTGTAAAAAACGCAAAATTTTGAAATTAAAAATTTAAAAATCGGCCAAATTTTGGAAATTGAAAAAATCGGCAATATTTTGGAAATTGAAAAAATATAAGTGTCGGTAAAATTTTGGAAATTGAAAAAATTGTAAAAATCGCAAAATTTTAGAAATTAAAAAAATGTAAAAATCGGCCAAATTTTGGAAATTGAAAAAATGTAAAAATCGGCAATATTTTGAAAATTGAAAAAAATGAATGAGTCTGTAAAATTTTGGAAATTGAAAAATGTAAGAATCGGACAAAATTCGGAAATTGAAAAAATTTAAAAATCGGCAAAATTTTGGAAATTGAAAAAATGTAAAAACCGGCAAAATTTTAAAAATTGAGAAAATCGACAATATTTTGGAAATTGAAAAAATATAAGTGTCAGTAAAGTTTTGGAAAAGGAAAAAATGTAAAAATCGGCCAAAATTCAGAAATTGAAAAATATGTAAAAATTGGCAAAATTTTAGAAATTGTAAAAATGTAAAAACCGGCAAAATTTTGGAAATGTAAAAATCAGCCTAGGTTCTGAGATTGAAAAAAATGTAAACATCGGCATTATTTTGGAAATTAAAAAAATGTAAAAATTGGCAAAATTTTGGAAATTGAAAAAAATTTAAAAATCGCAAAATTTTCAAAATTAAAAAAAATGTAAAAATCAGCAAATTTTTGGAAATTGGTAAAATTGTAAAAATCGGCCAAAATTCGAAAATTGAAAAAATTTAAAAATCGGCAAAATGTTGGAAATTGAAAAAATGTAAAAATCGGCAAACATTTGGAAATTCAAAAAATGTCAAAATCGGAAAAATTTGGAAATTGAATAAAATTTAAAATTCGGCAAAATTTGGAAATTGAAAAAATTTAAAAATCTGCAAAATTTTGAAAATTGTAAAAATTTAAGAGTCTGTAAAATTTCGGAAATTCAAAATATTTAAGAATCGGCCAAAATTCGGAGATTGAAACAAATTTAAAAACCGGCAATATTTTGGAAATTGAAAAAATTGTAAAAATCGCAAAATTTTGGAAATTGAAAAAATGTAAAAATCGGCCAAATTTTGAAAATTAAAAAATGTAAAAATCGGTAAAATTTGGAAATTGAAAAAATTTAAAAATCGGCAAAATTTGGAAATTGAAAAAATTTAAAAATCAGCAAAATGTTGGAAATGTCGGCAAAATTTTGGAAATTGAAAAAATTTAAAAATCGGCAAAATTTTGAAAATTGAAAAAATTGTAAAAATCGGCAAAATTTTGGAAATTGTAAAAATGTTAAAATCGGCAAAATTTTGGAAATTCAAAAAATGTAAAAATCGGCAAAATTTGGAAATTTAATAAAATTTAAAAAGCGGCAAAATTTGTAAATTTTAAAAATGTAAAAACCGGCAATATTTTGGAAAATGAAAAAATGTTAAAATCGGCAAAATTTTGAATATTGAAAAAATTTAAAAATCGGTCAAAATTTGGAAATTGAAAAAAATGTAAAAAATGTAAAAATCGGCAAAATTTTGAAAATTGTAAAAATCGTCAAAATTTTGGAAATTGAAAAAATGTAAAAATCGGCAAAATTTTGGAAATTGAAAAAATGTAAAAATCGCCAAAATTTGGAAATTCAAAAATTGTGAAAATCTGCAAAATTTTGGAAATTGAAAAAATTTAAAAATCGTCTAAAATTCGGAAATAGAAAAAAATGAAAAAATCGGCAACATTTTGCAAATTGAAAATATGTAAAAATCGGCAAAATTTGGAAATTTAATAAAATTTAAAAATCGGCAAAATTTGGAAATTGAAAAATTTAAAAATCGCCAAAATTTTGAAATTGTAAAATGTAAAACCGGCAATATTTTGGAAAATGAAAAATGTAAAATCGGCTAAATTTTGATATTGAAAAAATGTAAAAATCGGTCAAAATTCGGAAATTAAAAAAAATGTAAAATTTGGAAATTGAAAAAATGTAAAAATCGGCAAAATTTGGAAATTTAATAAAATTTAAAATCGGCAAAATTTTGAAATTGAAAATGTAAAAGTCGGCAAAATTTTGAAATTGAAAAAATGTAAAAATCGGACAAAATTCGAAAATTGAACAAAATTTAAAAATCGGCAAAATTTGGGAAATTTGAAAAAGTTGTAAAAATCGGCAAAATTTTGGAAATTGTAAAAATGTAAAAATCGGCAAAATTTTGGAAATTCAAAAAATGTATTTCCAAAATTTTACCGACACTTATATTTTTTCAATTTCCAAAATATTGCCGATTTTTTCAATTTCCAAAATTTGGCCGATTTTTAAATTTTTTTAATTTCCAAAATTTTGCGATTTTTACAATTTTTTCAATTTCCAAAATATTGCCGGTTTTTACATTTCTACAATTTCCAAAATTTTGCCGATTTTTAATTTTTTTCAATTTCCAAATTTTGCCAATTTTTAAATTCTATTAAATTTCCAAATTTTGCCGATTTTATTTTTTTTTAATTTCGAAAATTTTTCCGATTTTTACATTTTTTCAATATTCAAAATTTTGCAGATTTTAATTTTTTTTTTTCAATTTTCGAGTTTTGGCCGATTTTTACATTTATTTAAATTTCCAAAATTTTGCCGATTTTTAAATTTTTTTCAATTTCCGAATTTTGACTGATTTCTACATTTTTTCAATATCCAAAATTTTGCCGATTTTTACATTTTTTTCAATTTTCGAATTTTGGCCGATTTTTACATTTTTTCAATATCCAAAATTTTGCCGACTTTTACATTTTTTCAATTTTTCAAAATTTTGCTGATTTTTAAATTTTATTAAATTTCCAAATTTTGCCGATTTTTACATTTTTTCAATTTCCAAAATTGTTTGAAATTAACGAATTAACGTAAGCAACAAAATGATAATCTGGTAACCCTAAGTTAAGCATATATTGATATGGCATCCTTGTATTGAATTTTATTATAGACATAGAATGTTGTGAAATAAAGAAGTTCGCTTTGAGCCGTGAAGTCGAAAAGAACAGCAAATGAATTGACTGTATAATAAACATTTATTATAATTTCCGCGTAACTAACTCTTGTCTATTTATTTGCACTACTGCGATCTGATCGTTGGACCAAATTCCAACAGGTTATAGGCCCAGTATCTCTAGTGCAAGTTAATAAGACAGAAAGTGTTGTGAACAATAAGCCGTGAAAAATTGCAAGTGCATTCATTAAAATAGAGCCGCTAAACGCGGAGAACTATGACACGTGGAAATTGCAGATGAGTGCCATACTCGTGAAGAGCGATCTATGGGCATATGTAAATGGCTCAAAATTGTGCCCAGATGCGGAGGCTGAGCAAGCAGCTTGGAAAAAGCAAGATGAGAAAGCCCGTGCAGACATCCTATTGTCAATCAGCCCATCTGAATTGGCCTTAATTGAAAACTGTGAATCGGCAAGAGAATATTGGTTGAAACTACAAGAAACGTTTCAATCGAAGGGACCAGTGCGAAACGCCAGTTTGCTCAAACGTGTAGCTTTGTCCCGTATGACTGAAGGTAGTGACGCGCGACAACATATAAATGATTTGTTTGATGCGGTAAAGAAATTGAAAGAAATTGGGGTAGCCATTGGCGATTATCTGCTCGCGATTCTTCTGTTATATAGTTTGCCGGATTCCTATGAAACATTTCGATGCGCAATAGAGACACTTGATGAATTGCCAAACCCTGATATTGTGCGTGTGAAAATATTAGAAGAAGCAGAAGCGCGCAAAGGCAAAAGTGAGCGCGAAGAACAAAATGCGTTGTATGCAAGTCGTCGAAAAGGCGGCGGTAAAGCAGAAAAAGAACAAAGAGAAACGAGAAAATGTTATACATGCAATAAAATCGGTCATCTCGCGCGCGACTGTCGAAGTAAATCGAAACCAAATGAGAAGAACGGGCAAACCGAAAGTAAAGCACATATTAAAAAGGAAGCGCTAAATATATGTGAAAATGTGTACAACATAGAAGGAAAAAGTAATATGTGGTGCCTAGACAGCGGTTGTACGGCACACATGAGTTCTAATACGAATATGTTCGAGAACGTTGAAGAAACCGTGAAAACATTGCATTTGGCAAATAACAATACAGCAACGGTAAAAGCTGTCAGTGACGTAAATATCAAAGTTAAAGAGAAGCAGAAGAACCATGAGATCATACTGAAAAAAGTCTTGTATGTATCTGAACTACGACAAAATCTGCTGTCGGTTTCCCAAATCACGGACAAAGGTTATGAAGTGCGTTTTCGTAAAAATGAAGCAGTTATTATGAAAAATAATAAAGAAGTGTGGCTTCGTGCAAAAAGGTACGGAAACTTGTATTATTTGAATGCCAAAGAACATGAAGCAAACAATGTAAATGACAAAGAAAGTGACATAAATATCTGGCATAGCCGTATGGGCCATTTAAATGAATGTGATCTAAGGGGCATGTCAAAGACTGGTAAAGTGCACGGAATGATTATTGGCGAGAACGCAAAGATGTCGAAGTGTGAGATTTGCATAAGCGAAAAGCAGACAGCAAACCACTACAAGAACGCGAAGGAGAAGAGGTCAAAGCAGCCATTGGAAATCGTCCACAGTGATGTGTGTGGAATGCGAACTCAATCGTTAAGCGGATATAAGTATTTCGTAACGTTTATAGATGATTATTCTCGTTATTGCTCGATTTATTTTCTGAAACAAAAATCAGAAGTATTCGAAGCATTTAAATCTTATAAATCTTCTGCTGAGAATATTACAGGCCACAAAATCAAAAATCTGCAATCCGATAATAGCACGGATTTTTGAAACAAACATTTCGATGATTTTTTGAAGAAGCATGGTATTGGCCGCAGGTTGACTGCTCCTTATACGCCGCAACAAAATGGTATAGCTGAAAGACAAAACAGGACATTAGTAGAGATGGCCAGGTGTATGATGAAACAATCAGGAGCACCACCTTCGTTCTGGGCGGAAGCGATCAACACGGCATCGTATATCCGGAATAGATGTCCTACGAAAGCGTTATCTGGAGACGTTCCATATACTTACTGGACTGAAAAAGTCCCGACAGTGGCATATATGCGAACATTTGGCACAAAGGCCTACGCTTTGATAAAAGGAAAAAAACAAGGGAAAGTTCGAGTCGCGATCAGAAGAATGTATACTACTGGGATATGCTACAGAATCGAAAGCCTATCGATTGTATTCCCCCCAGCGATGCACGATTATAATCAGCAATGACGTCAAATTTATGAATGTTTCAGGATTCAAGAGTGCATTTGACGAGTTCTATGATGAACCAGAAGACTGCATCGATATGCAACTGGGACAGTATCGCAAACGAACCGGAAGACAGTTCATCGAGTGACGAGGGCACAGCCGAAGAGGCAATTCAGCCGGTGAGACATGGTAGAGGACGTCCCAAGACGATAAGGACTGGTAAGCGCGGAAGACCCCGCAAAGTCTATCAGCAAAGAATCGAGGTTCCCGAAAATAGTCAAGAAGACCAGGATGTAAATGAAGCATCATCCGAGGATGCATTTGAAGAGTGCGAAATGGCATTCGCTGTAACATCAAATGATCCTTTGACTATTACAGAAGCACAAAATAGTGACAACGCTGATAACTGGATAAGAGCTATGGAAGACGAAACGTATTCGCCTGTGGCGCGATTCACGTCCGTGAGATTGCTAGCTGCTTTATCAGCAGAATTTGATATGGAAATCCACCAAATGGACGTGGTCACAGCATACCTTAACGGAGAGCTGGAAGAGAAAGTTGGATCTAAACAACAACGTCCTGACGATGAGTACGTGAAAGCAGCCAAGGAATGGCGAAAAGCCTTAAAAGTAATTCGAGATCCTATGTGCTTATTGAAGCGAGCACTATATGGACTACGGCAATCCGGATTACGTTGGTATTGTAAACTTACAAAGAAGTTACAAGAAATCGGACTAGAACCCACTGAGCAGGATCCATGTTTATTTGTTAAACGACAAGACGAAAAACTTTTAATAGTCACGATCTACGTGGACGATTTGCTACTCGCCTCAAATCATCCAGTATGGCTACAACAAACGAAGACACATCTCAGCAAGGCATTTCGGATGAAGGATTTCGGTGCAGTGAAAACGTGCTTGGGTATCGAATTCAAACAAGACAAGAAGAAACGTGAAGTTTTCATTTCTCAAGAAAAGTATATCAAGGCTGTACTTAAGAGATTTGGAATGAGTGATTGTAAACCGGCGATATCACCCATTGAAACAAAGTCAACATTGCGAAAAGCAGAGCATCCAAGCGAAAACGAAATGAATAAGTATCCTTATCAAAACTTAATTGGATCTTTAATGTTTCTTGCAGTTACATCACGACCAGATATAGCATATGCGGTAAATTTCATGAGTCAGTTCAACTCATGTTACACGATCGACCACTGGAAAGCAGCGAAACGCATCCTTCGGTACCTAAGCGGTACAAAGACGGTTGGACTTCTCTTCAAGCAGACGGGAGATGATCTATATGGTGTGGTCGACGCTGATTGGGGAGGAAACTTGACAGATCGACGTTCCTTTGTATTGGCAGGCGCCGCCATAAGTTGGGAGGCGCGCAAGCAACGTACTGTCGCATTATCAAGCACGGAATCGGAGTATTTAGCCATGTCCGAGGCAGTGAAAGAGGCTTTATACTTGAAAGCTCTTTTGAACAGGATTGGCCTAAAGTTTAAGTGCGTGAGCATCTTCACTGACAATCAAAGCGCTCAGCACTTGGTCAAAGGTTTTGGATTCCATCCTCGCACAAAACACATAGACGTGCGGCACCACTTTATCCAGGAGATGCATAAGAGTGGCGACATTTCTGTTGAGTATATGCAGACAGAGCATATGCCTGCAGATGTTCTAACGAAAAGCCTAGGCGGCCAAAAGCACAATGAATGTAGTGCATCATTAGGATTGATAAGAATTTGAGATTACCACTTTGAGAGGGTGTGTTTGAAATTAACGAATTAACGTAAGCAACAAAATGATAATCTGGTAACTCTAAGTTAAGCATATATTAATCTGGCATCCTTGTATTGTTGTGAAATAGAGTAGTTCGCTTTGAGTCGTGAAGTCGTAAAGAACACAGCAAATGAATTGGCTGTATAATAAACATTTATTATAATTTCCGCGTAATTAACCCTTGTCTTTTTATTTGTATTTTAACTACTCTAAAAATATTCTAAAATATTTTCTTTCAAAATTTTTCCGAATTTTCACATTTTTTTTTCATTTTCCAAAATTTTTCCGATTTTCACATTTTTTTCATTTTCCAAAATTTTTCCGATTTTAACATTTTTTCATTTGCCAATATTTTTCAGATTTTTAAATTTTTTGCATTTTCTGAAATTTTTCCGATTTTTACTTTTTTTTATTTTCCAAAATTTTCCCGATTCTTACATTTTTTCATTTTCTAAACTTTTTCCGATTTTTACATATTTTGAATGACGAAAATTTTCTCGATTTTTACATTTTCCAAAATTTTTTTGATTTTTACATTTTTTTCACTGTCGAATATTTTTCCGATCTTTACATATTTTAATTTTTTAAACTTTTTCAGATTTTTAAACGTTTTGCATTTTCTAAATTATTTCCGATTTTTACATTTTTTCTTTTTCTAAAATTTGTCCGATTCTTACATTTTTCCATTTTCTGAAATTTTTCCGATTTTTACATGTTTTATTTTCCAAAAATTTTTCCGATTTTTACATTTTTTCATTTTCTAAAATTTTCCCTTATTTTTTTTTCATTTTCTAAAATATCTCCGATTTTTACATTTTTTCATTTTATAAAAATTTTTCCGATTTTTGAATTTTTTATTTTCTAAAAATTTTTCCGATTTTTAAATTTTTTTCATTTTCTAAAATTTTTCCGATTTTTACATTTTTCCATTTTCTAAAACATTTTTCGATTTTTACGTTTTTCATTTTCTAAAATTTTTCCGATTTTTACATTTTTTCATTTTCCAAAATTTTTCTGATTTTTACATATTTTGACTGTCGAAAATTTTCTCGATTTTTACATTTTTTCATTTTCCAAAATTTTTCAGATTTTTAAATTTTTTGCATTTTGTAAAATTTTTCAGATTTTTACATTTTTTTAAATTTTTTTTAATTTTTACATTTTTTCATTTTCCAAAATTTTTCAGATTTTTAATTTTTTTGCATTTTCTAAAATTTTTCCGATTTTTACATTTTTTCACTGTCGACAATTTTTCCGATTTTACCTTTTTTTCATTTTCCAAAATTTCTCTGATTTTTACATTTTTTTATTTTCGAAAAATTTTCCGATTTTTACATTTTTTCATTTTTTAAAATTTTCCCGATTTTTACATTTTTTCACAGTTGAAAATTTTTCCGATTTTTACATTCTTTCATTTTCTAAAATTTTTCAGATTTTTAAATTTTTTGCATTTTCTAAAATTTTTCCCGATTTTTACATTTTTTCACTGTGGACAATTTTTTCGATTTTTGCATTTTTTCATTTTTCAAAATTTCTCCGATTTTTAAATTTTTTCATTTTCTAAAATTGTTCCGATTTTTGATTTTTTTTTATTTTCTAATACTTTTCCGATTTTTACATTTTTTTATTTTCTAAAATTTTTCCGAATTTTACATTTTTTTCATTTTATAAAACTTTCCCGATTTTTACATTTTCCATTTTCTAAAATTTTTCCGATTTTTACATTTTTCATTTTCTAAAAATTTTTCCGATTTTTACATTTTTTCATATGCCAAAATTTTTCAGATTTTTAAATTTTTTGCATATTCTAAAATGTTCTCGAATTTTACATTTTTTCATTTTCCAAAGTTTTTTCGATTTTCACTTTTTTTTCATTTTCCAAAATTTTTCCGATTTTTCAATTTTTTTATTTGCCAATATTTTTCAGATTTTTAAATTTTTTGCATTTTTTGAAATTTTTTCGATTTTTACTTTTTTTTATTTTCCAAAATTTTTCAGATTCTTACATTTCCAAATTTCCAAAATTTTTTTTTTAATTTTTACATTTTTTCACTGTCGAAAATTTTTCTGTTTATTACATTTTTTCATTTTTTAAACTTTTTTAGATTTTTAAATTTTTTGCATTTTCTAAAATTTTTCCGATTTTTACATTTTTTCACTGTCGACATTTTCATTTTCTAAAATTTCCCCGATTTTTTCATTTTCTAAAATATTTCCGATTTTTAAATTTTTTCATTTTCCAAAATTTTGTCCGATTTTTCGATTTCCATTTTTCTCGTATTTTTCCAAATTTTACATTTTATTTTATTTATGAAATTTCCACTTTTGTATACATGTTTTTATTTTCCAAAATTTTTCCGATTTTTACATTTTTTCATTTTATAAAATTTTTTCCGATTTTTACATTTTTCAATTGTCGAAAATTTTTTCCGATTTTTATATTTTCATTTGTCAAAATTTTCTGATTTTACATTTTTTGCATTTCTAAAAATTTTTTGATTTTACATTTTTCACTGTCTTACAATTTTCCTGATTTTACATTTATTATTTTCTAAAATTTTTCCGATTTTTACAATTTTCATTTTCTAAAAATTTTCCCTGAATTTAAATTTTCATTAAAAAAAATTTTCCGATATTTATTTTTTCATTTTCTTAAAATTTTCCTGAATTTTAATTTTCTAAAAATATCTCCGATTTTACAATTTTTCATTTCTATAAATTTTTCCGATTTTAAATTTCCAATTCTAAACATTTCCCGATTTTACGTTTTTCATTTTCTAAAATTTTTTCCGATTTTAAATTTCCAATTTCTAAACATTTCCTCGATTTTAATATATTTTCATTGTCTAAAAATTTTCTCGATTTTATATTTTCATCATTCCAAAAATTTTCTGATTTTAAATATATTTTGACTGTCGAAAATTTTCTCGGTTTTATATTTTTTTCATGTTCCACAATTTTTCAAATTTTTAAATTTTTTTGCATTCTGTAAAATTTTTCCGGTTTTAACATTTTTTTACTGTCGACAATTTTTCCGATTTTTACATTTTTTCATTTTCCAAAATTTCTTCGATTTTTACACATTTCAATTGTTCTAAAAATTTTCCGATTTTAACATTTCATCATTATCTAAATTTTTTCGATTTTATTATATTTTCACTGTCTCAAAATTTTTTCTTTTAATTTTTTAACATTTTTTCATTTTTACAAATTTTTCAGATTTTTACATTTTCTCATTTTCTAAAATTTTTCCGAATTTTACATTATTTTTCATTTTTTAAAACTTTCCTAATTTTTACATATTTCCATTGTCTAAAAATTTTCTCGATTTTTACATTTTTTCATTTTCCAAAATTTTTTGATTTTAACATTTTTTGATTGTTGTAAAATTTTTCTCGATTTTATTTTTTCATTTTCCAAAAATTTTTCCGATTTTATTTTTTATTTTTCAAAATTTTCCGATTTTAATTTTTCCTGTTAACATTTTTCCGATTTTATTTTTATTTTTTTAATTTCCGATTTTTATTTTTCAAAAATTTCCGATTTTCATTTTTTTTTTTCAAAATTTTTCCGATTTTAATTTTTATTTCAAAATTTTTCCGATTTTAATTTTTCATTTTTAAAATTTTTCCGATTTTAATTTTTCATTTTCCAAAATTTTTCCGATTTTAAATTTTTATTTTTCAAAATTTTTCCGATTTTAATTTTTTCATTTTCCAAAATTTTCCGATTTTAATTTTTTATTTTTCAAAATTTTTCCGATTTTAAAATTTTTTCATTTTCTTTCAAAATTTTTCCGATTTTATTTTTATTTTTCCAAAATTTTTCCGATTTTACATATTTTATTTTTCAAAATTTTTCCGATTTTAATTTTTTTATTTTTCAAAATTTTTCCTGATTTTTATATTTTTTTTATTTTTCAAAATTTTTCCTGATTTTATTTTTTTTATTTTTCAAAATTTTTCCTGATTTTAATTTTTTTATTTTCAAAAATTTTCCGATTTTAATTTTTTTCATTTTTCAAAATTTTTCCGATTTTAATTTTTATTTTTCAAAATTTTTCCTGATTTTACTTTTTTTATTTTCCAAAATTTTTCCGATTCTTAATTTTTTCATTTTTAAAAATTTTTCCGATTTTTAATTTTCCTTTTTATTTTCCAAAATTTTTCCGATTTTAATTTTTATTTTTCAAAATTTTTTCGATTTTAATTTTTTATTTTTCAAAATTTTTCCGATTTTAATTTTATTTTTCAAAATTTTTCCGATTTTAATTTTTCCATTTTCAAAATTTTTCCGATTTTATTTTTTATTTTTTTCAAAATTTCCGATTTTAATTTTTTATTTTTCAAAATTTTTCGATTTTAATTTTTTTTGCATTTTATTTTTCAAAATTTTTCCGATTTTTTATTTTTTCATTTTCTAAATTTTTCCGATTTTAATTTTTTTCATTTTGATCAAAATTTTTCCCTGATTTTAAATTTTTTTATTTTTCAAAATTTTCCGATTTTTAATTTTTATTTTAAAAATTTTCCGATTTTACATTTTTTTTTTTATTTTTCAAAATTTTTCCGATTTTATATTTTTCATTTTCCAAAATTTTTCCGATTTTAATTTTATTTTTCAAAATTTTTCCGATTTTAATTTTATTTTTCTCAAAATTTTTCCGATTTTAATTTTATTTTTCAAAATTTTTCCGATTTTAATTTTTACTGTTCGAAATTTTTCCGATTTTAATTTTTTTCATTTTCCAAAATTTTTCCGATTTTACATTTTTTTTATTTTTCAAAATTTTCCCGATTTTAATTTTTCCATTTTTAAAAATTTTCCTGATTTTAATTTTCATTTTTCAAAATTTTTCCGATTTTTAATTTTTACTGTTCAAAATTTTCCCGATTTTAATTTTTATTTTTCAAAAATTTTCCGATTTTAATTTTTCATTTTTCAAAAATTTTGATCCGATTTTCAATTTTATTTTTCAAAATTTTTCCGATTTTAATTTTTATTTTCTCAAAATTTTATTTTAATTTTCTAATTTTTTCCTGATTTAAAATTAATCCGATTTTTATTTTTTTTGCATTTTTCAAAATTTTTCCGATTTTAATTTTGATTTTTCTAACCGATTTTAATTTTTTTTAATTTTTTTTATTTTTCACCGTCGAAATTTTCCGATTTTAATATTTATTTTTCAAAATTTCCGATTTTAAATTTCCGATTCTTATTATTTTTTTTCAAAAATTTTCCGATTTTATTTTTATTTTTAAATCGAAAATTTTTCGATTTTTCCGATTTTAATTTTATTTTTCAAAAATTTTCCGATTTTAATATTTTATTTTTCAAAATTTTTCCGATTTTTAATTTTTTGCATTTTCTAAAAATTTTCCGATTTTAATTTTTATTTTTCAAAATTTTTCCGATTTTAATTTTCCAAAATTTTTCCGATTTTAATTTTTATTTTTCAAAATTTTTCCGATTTTAACTTTTATTTTTCATTTTCCGATTTTAAATTTTTCAAAATTTTGATTTTAATTTTTCCATTTTTTCAAAATTTTTCCGATTTTAATTTTTTCATTTTTCAAAAATTTTCCGATTTTAATTTTTATTTTTCCAAAATTTTTCCGATTTTAATTTTTACTTTCAAAATTTTTCCGATTTTTAATTTTTCATTTTCCAAAATTTTTCCGATTTTAAATTTTAATCACTTCGAAAATTTTTCCGATTTTAATTTTTCATTTTTAAAAATTTTTCCGATTTTAATTTTTGTATTTTCTAAAATTTTTCCGATTTTAATTTTTATTTTTCAAAATTTTTCCGATTTTTAATTTTTATTTTTCAAAATTTTTCCGATTTTAATTTTCTTTTTCAAAATTTTTCCGATTTTAATTTTTCATTTTTCAAAATTTTATCCGATTTTAATTTTATTTTTCTAAAATTTTTCCGATTTTAAATTTTCATTTTTCAAAATTTTCCGATTTTAATTTTTATTTTTAAAATTTTTCCGATTTTAATTTTTTTCCGATTTTTCAAAATTTCCGATTTCCTTTTTTTTATTTTTCTAAAAATTTCCGATTTTACATTTTTCATTTTCAAAAATTTCCGATTTTAATTTTTCATTTTCAAAATTTTTCCGATTTTAAATTTCATTTTTCAAAATTTTTCCGATTTTAATTTTTATTTTTCAAAAATTTTTCCCGATTTTAATTTTTTCATTTTTCAAAATTTTTTCGATTTTAATTTCATTTTCTTCAAAATTTTTTTAATTTTAATTTTTCAAAATTTTTCCGATTTTTATTAAAATTTTTCCGATTTTATTTTTTATTTGTCGAAATTTTTCCGATTTTAATTTTTATCATTTTCCAAAATTTTTCGATTTTAATTTTTTATTTTTCAAAAATTTTCCGATTTTTATTTTTCATTTTTCAAAATTTTTCCGATTTTAATTTTTATTTTTCAAAAATTTTTCCGATTTTAATTTTTTATTTTTCAAAAATTTTTCCGATTTTAATTTTTATTTTTCTAAAATTTTTCCGATTTTAAATTTTTCATTTTCAAAATTTTTCAATTTTAATTTTTTATTTTTCAAAATTTTAAAAATTTTTCAGATTTTTTCCGATTTTTCCATATTTCTCAAAATTTTTCCGATTTTAATTTTTCATTTTCAAAAATTTTCCGATTTTAATATTTTATTTTTCAA
Source organism: Drosophila sulfurigaster albostrigata (assembly GCF_023558435.1). NCBI lineage: Eukaryota > Metazoa > Arthropoda > Insecta > Diptera > Drosophilidae > Drosophila > Drosophila sulfurigaster. The sequence goes on along the minus strand of NW_026909725.1, from coordinate 110,527 downwards.
AAATTTTCCGATTTTAATTTTTCCATTTTTCAAAATTTTTCCGATTTTATTATTTTCCATTTTCTCAAAATTTTCCGATTTTAATTTTTTATTTTTCCGAAAATTTTCCGAATTTTATATTTTATTTTTATTTTTCAAAATTTTTCCGATTTTAATTTTTCCATTTTCTAAAATTTTTCCGATTTTAATTTTTTCATTTTTTTCAAAATTTTCCTGATTTTAAATTTTTATTTTTCAAAATTTTCCGATTTTATTTTTTATTTTTCTTAAAATTTTCCCTGATTTTAACATTTTTGCATTTTCTCAAAATTTTTCCGATTTTAATTTTTATTTTTCAAAATTTTTCCGATTTTAAATTTTCAAAATTTTCGATTTTAATTTTTATTTTTCAAAATTTTTCCGATTTTCATTTTTTATTTTTCTAAAATTTTCCCGATTTTTATTTTTATTTTTCTAAAATTTTTCCGATTTTAATTTTTATTTTTCAAAATTTTTCCGATTTTAATTTTTATTTTTCAAAATTTTTCCGATTTTAATTTTTATTTTTCAAAAATTTTCTGATTTTAATTTATTATTTCTCCGATTTTTTAATTTTTATTTTTCAAAAATTTTCGATTTTTATTTTTATTTTTTCAAAATTCTTCCGATTTTAATTTTTTATTTTCTAAAATTTTTCAGATTTTAATTTTTATTTTCTAAAAATTTCCGATTTTAAAAATTTTTCCGATTTTAATCAAAATTTTTCCGAATTTAATTTTTTCATTTTTCAAAATTTTTCCGATTTTAATTTTTCATTTTTAAAAATTTTCCCTGATTTTAATTTTCATTTTCTAAAATTTTTCCGATTTTAATTTTTCATTTTCCAAAATTTTCCGATTTTAAAATTTTTATTTTTCCAAAATTTTTAATCGATTTTATATTTTTCCATTTTCTAAAATTTTTCCGATTTTAATTTTTATTTTTCAAAATTTTTCCTGATTTTAATTTTTCAAAATTTTTCCGATTTTATTTTAATTTTCAAAATTTTTCCGATTTTAATTTTAATTTTTCAAAATTTTTCCTCGATTTTAATTTTTCAATTTTACTTATTTCAAAAATTATCTGATTTTAATTTTTTATTTTTCAAAATTTTTCCGATTTTAATTTTTAATTTTTCAAAATTTTTCCGATTTTAATTTTTATTTTTCAAAATTTTTCCGATTTTAATTTTTATTTTTCAAAAATTTTCCGATTTTAATTTTTATTTTTTCAAAATTTTTCCGATTTTAATTTTTATTTTTCAAAATTTTTCCCGATTTTAATTTTTATTTTTCAAAATTTCCGATTTTAATTTTTAAATCTTCGATTTTAATTTTTATTTTTCAAAATTTTTCCGATTTTAATTTTTTATTTTCAAAAATTTTTCCGATTTTAATTTTTATTTTTCAAAATTTTTCCGATTTTAATTTATATTTTTCAAAATTTTTCCGATTTTAATTTTTATTTTTCAAAATTTTTCCGATTTTAATCTTTTATTTTTCAAAATTTTTCCGATTTTAATTTTTCATTTTTTCAAAATTTTTCCGATTTTAATTTTTTATTTTTCAAAATTTTTCCGATTTTAATTTTTTATTTTTCAAAATTTTTCCGATTTTAATTTTTATTTTTCAAAATTTTCCGATTTTAATTTTTTATTTTTCAAAATTTTCCTGATTTTAATTTTTTTTTTCATTTTTCAAAATTTTTCGATTTTAATTTTTATTTTTCAAATTTTTTTTGATTTTAATTTTTATTTTTCAAAAATTTTTCCGATTTTAAATTTTTATTTTTCAAAATTTTCCGATTTTAATTTTTATTTTTCAAAATTTTTCCTGATTTTAATTTTTATTTTTCAAAAATTTCCGATTTTAATTTTATTTTTCAAAAATTTTTCCGATTTTTAATTATTATTTTTCAAAAATTTTCCGATTTTAATTTTATTTTTCAAAAATTTTCCGATTTTAATTTTCATTTTTCAAAATTTTCCCGATTTTAATTTTTTATTTTTCAAAAATTTTCCGATTTTAATTTTTATATTTTTCAAAATTTTTTCGATTTTAATTTTTATTTTTCAAAAATTTTCCGATTTTTAATTTTTTATTTTTCAAAATTTTTCCGATTTTAATTTTTTATTTTTCAAAATTTTTCCTGATTTTATTTTTTATTTTTCAAAATTTTTCCGATTTTAATTTTTATTTTTCAAAATTTTTCCGATTTTAATTTTAATTTTCAAAAATTTTTCCGATTTTAATTTTATTTTTCAAAATTTTTCCGATTTTAATTTTAATTTTTCAAAATTTTTCCTTATTTTTAATTCCGATTTTAATTTCATATTTTTCAAAAATTTTTCCGATTTTAATTTTTATTTTTCAAAAATTTTTCCGATTTTAATTTTTATTTTTCAAAATTTCCGATTCTGATTTTACTTTTTCAAAATTTTTCCGATTTTAATTTTTATTTTTCAAAATTTCACCGATTTTAATTTTTATTTTTCAAAATTTTTCCGATTTTAATTTTATTTTTCAAAATTTTCCGATTTTATTTTTTCATTTTTCAAAATTTTCCTGATGTTAATACTTATTTTTCAAAATTTTTCCGATTTTAATTTTATTTTTCAAAATTTTTCCGATTTTAATTTTTATTTTTCAAAATTTTCCGATTTTAATTTTATATTTTTCAAAATTTTTCATTTTTTTAAATTTTTATTTTAAAATATTTTTCCGATTTTAATTTTTTTATTTTTCAAAATTTTTCCGATTTTAATTTTAATTTTTCAAAATTTTCCCGATTTTAATTTTTATTTTTCAAAATTTTTCCGATTTTAATTTTATTTTTTCAAAATTTTTCCGATTTTAATTTTTATTTTTCAAAATTTTTCCGATTTTAATTTTTATTTTTCAAAATTTTAATTTTATGTTTTTTTGATTTTATTTTTCAAAATTTTTCCGATTTTAATTTTTATTTTTCAAAAATTTTCCGATTTTAATTTTTATTTTTCAAAATTTTTCCGATTTTAATTTTAATTTTTCAAAATTTTTCCGATTTTATTTTTTATTTTTCAAAATTTTTCCGATTTTTAATTTTTATTTTTAAAATATTTTTCCGATTTTTAATTTTTATTTTTCAAAATTTTTCCGATTTTAATTTTTTTATTTTTCAAAATTTTTCCGATTTTAATTTTTATTTTTTCAAAAATTTTTCCGATTTTAATTTTTTATTTTTCAAAATTTTCCGATTTTAATTTTTTATTTTTCAAAATTTTTCCGATTTTAATTTTTATTTTTCAAAATTTTTCCGATTTTAATTTTTTATTTTTCAAAATTTCCGATTTTATTTTTCAATTTTTCCTTTTATTTTTCTTTCTTTTTCCGATTTTTAATTTTCAATTTTTCAAAATTTTTCCGATTTTAATTTTTATTTTCCAAAATTTTTCCGATTTTAATTTCATTTTTCAAAAATTTTTCCGATTTTAATTTTTATTTTTCAAAATTTTTCCGATTTTTAATTTTTATTTTTCAAAATTTTTCCGATTTTTAATTTTATTTTTCAAAAATTTTTCCGATTTTAATTTTTATTTTTCAAAATTTTTCCGATTTTAATTTTATTTTTCAAAATTTTTCCGATTTTAATTTTTATTTTTCAAAATTTTTCCGATTTTAATTTTATAATTCAAAATTTTCCGATTTTAATTTTATTTTTCTGATTTTAATTTTTTATTTTTCAAAATTTTTCCGATTTTAATTTTTATTTTTCAAAATTTTTCCGATTTTAATTTTTTATTTTAAAATTTTGATTTTTAATTTTTCAAAAATTTTCCGATTTTAATTTTTCAAAAATTTTTCCGATTTTAATTTTTTATTTTTCAAAAATTTTTCCGATTTTAATTTTTCATTTTTCAAAATTTTTCCGATTTTAATTTTTATTTTTCAAAAATTTTCCGATTTTAATTTTTATTTTTCAAAAATTTTTCCGATTTTAATTTTTTATTTTTCAAAAATTTTTCCGATTTTAATTTTTATTTTTCAAAATTTTTCCGATTTTATTAATTTTATTTTTCAAAATTTTTCCGATTTTAATTTTATTTTTCAAAAATTTTTTTCGATTTTTATTTTTTTATTTTTCAAAATTTTTCCGATTTTTATTTTATTAAAATTTTTTCGATTTTAATTTTTCAAAAATTTTAATTTTTATTTTTCAAAATTTTTCCGATTTTAATTTTTATTTTTCAAAATTTTTCCGATTTTTAATTTTTTATTTTTCAAAATTTTTTCTGATTGTTTTAATTTTTTATTTTCAAAATTTTTCCGATTTTTATTTTTATTTTTCAAAATTTTTCCGATTTTAATTTCATATTTTCAAAATTTTTCCGATTTTAAATTTTATTTTTCAAAAAATTTACTGATTTTTAAATTTTATTTTTCAAAATTTTTCCGATTTTTAATTTCATTTTTTCAAAATTTTTCCGATTTTAATTTTTATTTTTCAAAAATTTTCCTGATTTTAATTTTTATTTTTCAAAATTTTTCCGATTTTAATTTTTATTTTTCAAAATTTTTCCGATTTTAATTTTTATTTTTCAAAATTTTTCCGATTTTAATTTTATTTTAAAATTTCCGATTTTAATTTTTATTTTTCAAAATTTTTCCGATTTTAATTTTTATTTTTCAAAATTTTCCGATTTTAATTTTTTATTTTTCAAAATTTTTTTGATTTTAATTTTTATTTTTCAAAAATTTTTCCTTTTCGATTTTAATTTTTTATTTTTTCAAAATTTTCCGATTTTAATTTTTCATTTTCAAAATTTTTCCTGATTTTTATTTTTATTTTTCAAAATTTTCCGATTTTAATTTTTTATTTTTCAAAATTTTTCCGATTTTAAATTTTATATTTTTCAAAATTTTTTCGATTTTTAATTTTATTTTTCAAAATTTTTCCGATTTTAATTTTTTATTTTTCAAAATTTTTCCGATTTTAATTTTAATTTTTCAAAATTTTTCCGATTTTTAATTTTATTTTTCAAAAATTTTCCGATTTTAATTTTTTATTTTTCAAAATTTTCCGATTTTAATTTTTATTTTTCAAAATTTTTCCGATTTTAATTTTTATTTTTCAAAAATTTTCCCGATTTTAATTTTTCATTTTTCAAAATTTTTCCGATTTTAATTTTTATTTTTCAAAATTTTTCCGATTTTAATTTATTATTTTTCAAAATTTTTCCGATTTTAATTTTTAATTTTTTCAAAATTTTTCCGATTTTAATTTTTATTTTTCAAAATTTTTCCGATTTTAATTTTATTTTTTCAAAATTTTTCCGATTTTTATTTTTTATTTTTAAAAATTTTTTCGATTTTAATTTTTATTTTTCAAAATTTTTCCGATTTTATTTTATTTTTCAAAATTTTAATTTTAATTTTAAAATTTTCGATTTTAATTTTTTATTTTTCAAAAATTTTCCGATTTTTAATTTTTATTTTTCAAAATTTTTCCGATTTTAAATTTTTCCGATTTTAATTTTTTATTTTTCAAAATTTTTCCGATTTTATTTTTATTTTTCAAAATTTTTCCGATTTTAATTTTATTTTTCAAAATTTTCGATTTTAATTTTTATTTTTCAAAAATTTTCCGATTTTAATTTTAATTTTTCAAAATTTTTCCGATTTTAATTTTTTTCATTTTCAAAATTTTTCCGATTTTAATTTTAATTTTTCAAAATTTTTCCGATTTTAATTTTTTATTTTTCAAAATTTTTCCGATTTTATTTTTATTTTTTCAAAATTTTTCCGATTTTAATTTTTTATTTTTTCAAAATTTTTCCGATTTTAATTTTTATTTTTCAAAATTTTTCCGATTTTTAATTTTTATTTTTCAAAAATTTTTCCGATTTTAATTTTTTATTTTTCAAAATTTTTCCGATTTTAATTTTTATTTTTCAAAATTTTTCCGATTTTAATTTTTTATTTTTCAAAATTTTTCCGATTTTAATTTTTATTTTTCAAAAATTTTCCGATTTTTATTTTTATTTTTCAAAAATTTTCCGATTTTAATTTTTATTTTTCAAAAATTTTTCCGATTTTAATTTTTATTTTTCAAAATTTTCCGATTTTAATTTTATTTTTCAAAATTTTTCCGATTTTGATTTTATTTTTTTCAAAATTTTTCCGATTTTAATTTTTTATTTTTCAAAAATTTTTCCGATTTTAAATTTTTATTTTTCAAAATTTCTCCGATTTTAAATTTTATTTTTCAAAATTTTTATTTTTATTTTTCTGATTTTAATTTTTTATTTTTCAAAATTTTTCCGATTTTAATTTTTTTATTTTTCAAAAATTTCCGATTTTAATTTTATTTTTCAAAATTTCCGATTTTAAATTTTTCCTGATTTTTAATTTTCATTTTTCAAAATTTTTCCGATTTTAATTTTTTATTTTTCAAAATTTTCCGATTTTAATTTTTATTTTTCAAAATTTTTCCGATTTTAATTTTTATTTTTCAAAATTTTTCCGATTTTAATTTTTATTTTTCAAAAATTTTCCGATTTTATAATTTATTTTTCAAAAATTTTCCGATTTTAATTTTTATTTTTCAAAAATTTTCCGATTTTAATTTTAATTTCAAAAATTTTTCCTGATTTTAATTTTATTTCCGATTTTAATTTTATTTTTCAAAATTTTTCCGATTTTAATTTTTATTTTTCAAAAATTTTCCGATTTTAATTTTAATTTTCAAAATTTCCGATTTTAATTTTTATTTTTCAAAATTTTTCCGATTTTTAATTTTTATTTTTCAAAATTTTTCCGATTTTAATTTTTTATTTTTAAAAAATTTTTCGATTTTAATTTTATTTTTCAAAAATTTTCCGATTTTAATTTTTTATTTTAAAAATATTTTTCCGATTTTAATTTTTATTTTTCAAAATTTTTCCGATTCGAATTTTTATTTTCAAAATTTCCGATTTTATTTTTAAAATTTTCCGATTTTAATTTTAATTTTTTAAAATTTTTCCGATTTTAAATTTTATTTTTCAAAAATTTTTCGATTTTAATTTTTATTTTTCAAAATTTTTCCGATTTTTAATTTTTTTTATTTTTCAAAATTTTCCGATTTTAATTTTTATTTTTCAAAAATTTCCGATTTTATTTTTTATTTTTCAAAAATTTTCCGATTTTAATTTTTATTTTTCAAAATTTTTCCGATTTTAATTTTTATTTTTCAAAATTTTTCCGATTTTAATTTTTATTTTTCCGATTTTAATTTTTCATTTTTCAAAAATTTTTCCGATTTTAAATTTTTATTTTTCAAAATTTTTCCGATTTTAATTTTTTATTTTTCAAAATTTTTCCGATTTTAATTTTTATTTTTCAAAATTTTTCCGATTTTAATTTTATTTTTCAAAATTTTTCCGATTTTAATTTTATTTTTCAAAATTTTTCCATTTTATTTTTCAAAATTTTCCGATTTTAATTTTAATTTTTCAAAATTTTTCCGATTTTAATTTTTTTTTTTTAATGATTTTAATTTTTATTTTATTTTAATTTTAAATTTTGATTTTAATTTCAAAATTTTCCGATTTTAATTTTAATTTTCAAAATTTTCCGATTTTAATTTTTTATTTTTCAAAATTTTCCGATTTTAATTTCAAAATTTTAATTTTTATTTTTCAAAATTTTTCCGATTTTAATTTTTATTTTTCAAAATTTTTCCGATTTTAATTTTTATTTTTCAAAATTTTTCCGATTTTAATTTTTATTTTTCAAAAATTTCCGATTTTTAATTTTATTTTTCAAAATTTTTCCGATTTTATTTTTTATTTAAATTTTAATTTTTATTTTTTCCGATTTTAATTTTTATTTTTCAAAATTTTCCGATTTTTATTTTATTTTTCAAAATTTTTCCGATTTTAATTTTTATTTTTCAAAATTTTTCCGATTTTAATTTTTATTTTTCAAAATTTTCCGATTTTAATTTTTTATTTTTCAAAATTTTTTGATTTTTAATTTTATTTTTCAAAAATTTTTCGATTTTAATTTTTATTTTTCAAAATTTTTTCGATTTTATTTTTATTTTTCAAAATTTTTCCGATTTTATTTTTTTTTTTTCAAAATTTTTCCGATTTTAATTTTTATTTTTAAAAATTTTTCCGATTTTAATTTTTATTTTTCAAAAATTTTTCCGATTTTATTTTTTTATTTTTCAAAAATTTTTCCGATTTTAATTTTTATTTTTCAAAATTTTTTCGATTTTAATTTATTATTTTTCAAAATTTTCCGATTTTTAATTTTATTTTTCAAAATTTTTCCGATTTTAATTTTTATTTTTCAAAATTTTTCCGAATTTTTATTTTTTTAAAATTTTGATTTTAATTTTTTTTCAAAATTTTCCGATTTTAATTTTTATTTTTCAAAATTTTTCCGATTTTAATTTTTATTTTTCAAAATTTCCGATTTTAATTTTTATTTTTCAAAAATTTCCGATTTTAATTTTATTTTTCAAAATTTTTCCGATTTTAATTTTTTATTTTTCAAAATTTTTCCGATTTTATTTTTTATTTTTCAAAATTTTTCCGATTTTAATTTTTTAATTTTCAAAATTTTTCCGATTTTAATTTTTCATTTTTCAAAAATTTTCCGATTTTAATTTTTATTTTTCAAAAATTTTTCCGATTTTAATTTTTTATTTTCAAAAATTTTCCGATTTTAATTTTTTTTATTTTTCAAAATTTTTCCGATTTTAAATTTTTCAAAATTTCCGATTTTAATTTTTCAAAATTTTTCCGATTTTAATTTTAATTTTTAAAATTTTTCCGATTTTTAAATTTTTATTTTTCAAAAATTTTTCGATTTTAATTTTATTTTTTCAAAATTTTTCCGATTTTAATTTTTTATTTTTCAAAAATTTTAATTTTATTTTTCAAAATTTCCGATTTTAATTTTTTTTATTTTTCAAAAATTTTTCCGATTTTAATTTTATTTTTCAAAATTTTTCCGATTTTAATTTTTCTTTTTCAAAATTTTTCCGATTTTAATTTTTTGCATTTTAAAATTTTTCCGATTTTTATTTTTAATTTTTCAAAATTTTTCCGATTTTAATTTTTCATTTTTCAAAAATTTTTCGATTTTAATTTTTTATTTTTCAAAATTTTTCCGATTTTAATTTTTATTTTTCAAAAATTTTTCCGATTTTAATTTTATTTTCAAAATTTTTCCGATTTTTAATTTTTATTTTTCAAAATTTTTCCGATTTTAATTTTTATTTTTCAAAATTTTTCCGATTTTAATTTTATTTTTCAAAATTTTTCCGATTTTAATTTTAATTTTTCAAAATTTTTCCGATTTTAATTTTTTATTTTTCAAAAAATTTCTTGATTTTAATTTTAATTTTTCAAAATTTTTCCGATTTTAATTTTTATTTTTCAAAAATTTTCCGATTTTAATTTTTATTTTTCAAAATTTTTTCGATTTTAATTTTTTATTTTCAAAAATTTTTTGATAATTTTATTTTTTCAAAATTTTTCCGATTTTAATTTTTATTTTTCAAAATTTTTCCGATTTTAATTTTATTATTTTTCAAAAATTTTCCGATTTTAATTTTTATTTTTCAAAAATTTTCCGATTTTAATTTTTCAAAAAATTTTCCCGATTTTATTTTTCAAAAATTTTAATTTTAATTTTTTAAAAATTTTTCCGATTTTAATTTTTATTTTTCAAAATTTTTCCGATTTTAATTTTTATTTTTCAAAAATTTTCCGATTTTAATTTTTTTATTTTTCAAAATTTTTCCGATTTTAATTTTTATTTTTAAAAATTTTTCCGATTTTAATTTTTATTTTTCAAAATTTTTCCGATTTTAAATTTTATTTTTCAAAAATTTCCGATTTTAATTTTTATTTTTTTCAAAAATTTTTCTGATTTTAATTTTATATTTTTCAAAATTTTTCCGATTTTAATTTTAATTTTTCAAAATTCCGATTTTATTTTTTAATTTTTCAAAATTTTCCGATGATGATTTTTATTTTTCAAAAATTTTCCGATTTTTATTTTTATTTTTCAAAATTTTCCGATTTTAATTTTTATTTTTCAAAATTTTCCGATTTTTTATTTTTCAAAATTCTTCCGATTTTAATTTTTATTTTTTCAAAATTTTTTCTGATTTTAATTTTTATTTTTCAAAAATTTTTCCGTTTTATAATTTTTATTTTTCAAAATTTTTCCGATTTTAATTTTATTTTTCAAAATTTTTCCGATTTTAATTTTAATTTTTCAAAAATTTTCCCGATTTTAATTTTTTATATTTCAAAAATTTTTCCGATTTTAATTTTTTATTTTTCAAAAATTTTTCCGATTTTAATTTTTATTTTTCAAAAATTTTCCGATTTTAATTTTTTATTTTTCAAAATTTTTCCGATTTTAATTTTTATTTTTCAAAATTTTTCCGATTTTAAATTTTATTTTTCAAAATTTTTCCGATTTTAATTTTTATTTTTAAAAATTTTTTCGATTTTAATTTTTTATTTTTCAAAATTTTTCCGATTTTAAATTTTTATTATTTTAAAAATTTTTTCGATTTTAATTTTTCAAAATTTTTCCGATTTTAATTTTTTTCAAAAATTTTTCCGATTTTAATTTTTAATTTTTAAAATTTTTCCGATTTTAAATTTTATTTTTCAAAAATTTTTTCGATTTTAATTTTTTATTTTTTCAAAAATTTTTCCGATTTTAATTTTTGTTTTTCAAAAATTTTTCCGATTTTAATTTTTATTTTTAAAAATTTTTCTGATTTTTAATTTTATTTTTCAAAATTTTTCCGATTTTAATTTTTATTTTTCAAAATTTTTCCGATTTTTAATTTTTTATTTTTCAAAATTTTTCCGATTTTAATTTTATTATTTTTCAAAAATTTCCGATTTTAAATTTTTATTTTTCAAAATTTTTCCGATTTTAATTTTTCATTTTTCAAAAATTTTCCTGATTTTAATTTTTCATTTTTCAAAATTTTCCCGATTTTAATTTTTTATTTTTCAAAATTTTTCCGATTTTAATTTTTTATTTTTCAAAAATTTCCGATTTTAATTTTTTATTTTTCAAAATTTTTCCGATTTTAATTTTTATTTTTAAAAATTTTTCCGATTTTAATTTTAATTTTTCAAAATTTTTTCGATTTTTATTTTATTTTTCAAAAATTTTTCCGATTTTAATTTTATTTTTCAAAATTTTTCCGATTTTAATTTATCATTTTTCAAAATTTTTCCGATTTTAAATTTTATTTTTCAAAAATTTTTCCGATTTTTATTTTTATTTTTCAAAATTTTTCCTGATTTTAATTTTATTTTTTCAAAAATTTTCCGATTTTAATTTTTTATTTTTCAAAATTTTTTCGATTTTTAATTTTTTTATTTTTTCAAAATTTTCCGATTTTTTTTCATTTTTTTTCGAAATTTTTCCGATTTTTAATTTTTTTTATTTATCAAAATTTTTCCGATTTTAATTTTTTCATTTTTCAAAATTTTTCCGATTTTAATTTTTCATTTTTCAAAATTTTCCCGATTTTAATTTTTATTTTTCAAAATTTTCCCGATTTTAATTTTTATTTTTTCAAAATTTTTCCGATTTTAATTTTTATTTTAAAAAAATTCCGATTTTAATTTTTATTTTTCAAAATTTTTCCGATTTTATTTTTTATTTTTCAAAATTTCCGATTTTTATTTCAAAATTTTCCGATTTTAATTTTTTTATTTTTCAAAATTTTTCCGATTTTAATTTTTTTTTTCATTTTTTTAAATTTCTTTTTCTGATTTTTAATTTTTATTTTTCAAAAATTTTTCCGATTTTAATTTTTATTTTCAAAATTTTTCCGATTTTTAATTTTTTATTTTTCAAAATTTTTCCGATTTTAATTTTTTATTTTTCAACATTTTTCCGATTTTAATTTTATTTTTCAAAAATTTTTCCGATTTTAATTTTTTATTTTCAAAATTTTTCCGATTTTAATTTTTTATTTTTCAAAATTTTTCCGATTTTAATTTTTATTTTTCAAAATTTTCTCCGATTTTAATTTTTTATTTTTCAAAATTTTTCCGATTTTAATTTTATTTTTCAAAAATTTTTCCGATTTTAATTTTTATTTTTCAAAATTTCCGATTTTAATTTTATTTTTTCAAAATTTTTCCGATTTTAATTTTTATTTTTCAAAATTTTTCCGATTTTTAATTTTTTAATTTTCAAAATTTTTCGATTTTAATTTTTCTTTTTTCAAAATTTTCTCGATTTTAATTTTTTTTATTTTTCAAAATTTTTCCGATTTTAATTTTTTATTTTTAAAATATTTTTCCGATTTTAATTTTTTTTTTTCAAAATTTTTCCGATTTTAATTTTTATTTTTCAAAATTTTTTTCGATTTTAATTTTTCAAAATTTTTCCGATTTTTAATTTTTAATTTTAAATTTTTTAATTTTATTTTTCAAAATTTTTCCGATTTTAATTTTATTTTTTTCAAAATTTTTCCGATTTAAATTTTATTTTTCAAAATTTCCCGATTTTAATTTTTATTTTTCAAAATTTTTCCGATTTTTAATTTTTATTTTTCAAAATTTTTCCGATTTTTAATTTTTCAAATTTTTCAAAATTTTTCCGATTTTAATTTTTATTTTTTTAAAATTTTTCCGATTTTAATTTTTTATTTTTCAAAATTTTTCCGATTTTAAATTTTTTATTTTCAAAAATTTTTCGATTTTAATTTTTTATTTTTTCAAAATTTTTCCGATTTTAATTTTTATTTTTCAAAAATTTTCCGATTTTAATTTTTATTTTTCAAAATTTTTCCGATTTTAATTTTTTATTTTAAAAATTTTTTTTAATTTTTTTAAATTTCGGATTTTTTAATTTCAAAATTTTTCCGATTTTAATTTTATTTTTCAAAATTTTCCTGATTTTAAATTTTATTTTTCAAAAATTTTTTCGATTTTAATTTTTTTATTTTTCAAAAATTTTTCCGATTTTAATTTTTTATTTTTCAAAAATTTTCCGATTTTAATTTTTATTTTCAAAAATTTTTCTGATTTTAATTTTTATTTTTCAAAAATTTTCCGATTTTAATTTTCATTTTTCGAAAATTTCCTTTTGATTTTTAATTTTATTTATCAAAAATTTTCCGATTTTAATTTAATTTTCAACCGATTTTAATTTTATTTTTCAAAAATTTCTCTGATTTTAATTTTTCAAAATTTTTCCGATTTTAATTTCAAAATTTTTCCGATTTTAATTTTTTATTTTTCAAAAATTTTCCGATTTTAATTTTTATTTTTCAAAATTTTTCCGATTTTATTTTTTATTTTTCAAAATTTTTCCGATTTTAATTTTTATTTTTCAAAATTTTTCCGATTTTAATTTTTATTTTTCAAAAATTTTCTGATTTTAATTTTTCATTTTTCAAAATTTTTCCGATTTTAATTTTTATTTTTCAAAATTTTTCCGATTTTAATTTTATATTTTTCAAAATTTTTTCCGATTTTTAATTTTTATTTTTCAAAATTTTTCCGATTTTAATTTTTTATTTTTCAAAATTTTTCCGATTTTAATTTTTATTTTTCAAAATTTTTCCTTTTAATTTTAATTTTATTTTTCTTTTAATTTTTCCGATTTTTTGACTTTTATTTTTCAAAATTTTTCCGATTTTATTTTATTTCAAAATTTGATGAATTATTTTCAAAATTTGATTTTAATTTTAATTTTAAATTTTTTCCTTATTTTAATTTTTATTTTTCAAAATTTAATTTTATATTTTCAAAATTTTTCCGATTTTAATTTTTCATTTTTCAAAAATTTTTCCGATTTTTAATTTTTTATATTTTCAAAATTTTTCCTGATTTTTAATTTTTAATTTTCAAAATTTTTCCGATTTTTAATTTTCATTTTTCAAAATTTTCCGATTTTAAATTTTTATTTTTCAAAATTTTTCCGATTTTAATTTTTTATTTTCAAAATTTTTTCGATTTTAATTTTTATTTTTCAAAATTTTTCCGATTTTAATTTTATTTTTTTCCGATTTTAATTTTTATTTTTCAAAATTTCCGATTTTAATTTTTTCAAAATTTTTTCGATTTTAATTTTTATTTTTCAAAATTTTTCCGATTTTAATTTTTTATTTTCAAAATTTTTCCGATTTTAAATTTTTATTTTTCAAATTTTTTTGATTTTAATTTTTTTATTTTTCAAAAATTTTTCCGATTTTAATTTTTTATTTTTAAAAATTTTTCCGATTTTAATTTTTAATTTTTCAAAAATTTTTCCGATTTTAATTTTAATTTTTCAAAATTTTCCCGATTTTAATTTTTTTTTTTCAAAATTTTTCCGATTTTTAATTTTTATTTTTCAAAATTTTTCCATTTTATTTTAATTTTTCAAAATTTTTCCGATTTTAATTTTTATTTTTCAAAATTTTCCTGATTTTAATTTTTATTTTTCAAAATTTTCCTGATTTTAATTTTTTAAATTTTTCCGATTTTTATTTTTCAAATTTCGATTTTAATTTTTTTCATTTTCAAAATTTTCCGATTTTAATTTTTATTTTTAAAAATTTTTCCGATTTTAATTTTTTATTTTTCAAAATTTTTCCGATTTTTAATTTTTAATTTTTAAAATTTTTCCGATTTTAATTTTTATTTTTCAAAAATTTTTTCGATTTTAATTTTTATTTTTCAAAAATTTTCCGATTTTAATTTTTATTTTTCAAAATTTTTCCGATTTTAATTTTTATTTTTCAAAATTTTTCCGATTTTTTTAATTTATTTTTCAAAAATTTTTCCGATTTTAATTTTTTTTTTTTCAAAAATTTTCCTCGATTTTAATTTTTCATTTTTTTTCAAAATTTTTCCGATTTTATTTTTTTATTTTTCAAAATTTTTCCGATTTTAATTTTTATTTTTCAAAAATTTTCCGATTTTTAATTTTATTTTTCAAAATTTTTCCGATTTTAATTTTTTATTTTTCAAAAATTTTCCGATTTTAATTTTTATTTTTCAAAATTTTTCCGATTTTAATTTTTATTTTTCAAAATTTTTCCTGATTTTAATTTTTATTTTTCAAAAATTTTTCCGATTTTAATTTTATTTTTTCAAAATTTTTCTGATTTTATAATTTTTTATTTTTCAAAATTTTTCCGATTTTAATTTTATTTTTCAAAAATTTCCGATTTTAAATTTTATTATTTTTTCAAAATTTTTCCCGATTTTAATTTTTTATTTTTCAAAATTTTTCCGATTTTAATTTTTTATTTTTCAAAATTTTTCCGATTTTAATTTTTATTTTTCAAAAAATTTTCGATTTTAATTTTTAATTTTCAAAATTTTTCCGATTTTTTAATTTTTTTTTTTCAAAAATTTTTCCGATTTTAATTTTTTTATTTCAAAATTTTCCTCGATTTTAATTTTCATTTTTCAAAATTTTTCCGATTTTAATTTTTATATTTCAAAATTTTTCCGATTTTAATTTTTTATTTTTAAAATTTTTCCGATTTTATTTTTTTCATTTTTCAAAAATTATTTTGATTTTAAATTTTTTTATTTTTCAAAAATTTTCCGATTTTAATTTTTATTTTAAAATAATTTCCGATTTTAATTTTTATTTTTCAAAAATTTCCGATTTTAAATTTTTTATTTTAAAATTTTTCCGATTTTTAATTTCAAAATTTTTTGATTTTAATTTTTCAAAATTTTCGATTTTTTATTTTATTTAAAATTTTTCCGATTTTAAATTTTATTTTTCAAAATTTTCCGATTTTAATTTTTATTTCAAAAATTTTTCCGATTTTTAATTTTTATTTTTCAAAAATTTTTCCGATTTTAATTTTTATTTTTCAAAATTTTTTCCGATTTTAATTTTAATTTTTCAAAAATTATTCCGATTTTAATTTTTATTTTTCAAAATTTTTCCGATTTTAATTTTCATTTTTCAAAAATTTTCCGATTTTTAATTTTAATTTTTCAAAATTTTTCCGATTTTAAATTTTTATTTTTCAAAATTTTTCCGATTTTAATTTTTATTTTTCAAAAATTTTCCGATTTTAATTTTTTATTTTCAAAATTTTTCCGATTTTAATTTTTATTTTTCAAAAATTTTTTCTCGATTTTAATTTTTATTTTTCAAAATTTTTCCGATTTTAATTTTTATTTTTCAAAAATTTTCGATTTTTTATTTTTCAAAAATTTTTCCGATTTTAATTATTATTTTTCAAAAATTTTTCCGATTTTTTTAATTTTAATTTTCAAAAATTTTTCCGATTTTATTTTTTTATTTTTCAAAAAATTTTCCGATTTTAATTTATATTTTTCAAAATTTTTTTGATTTTAATTTTTCAAAATTTTTCAAAATTTTTTGATTTTTTATTTTTCGAAATTTTCCCTGATTTTAATTTTTATTTTTCAAAATTTTTCCGATTTTTAATTTTTTCATTTTTCAAAAATTTCCGATTTTTAATTTTTTTTTTTAAAAATTTTTTTTCGATTTTTATTTTTCAAAATTTTCCGATTTTCCTGATTTTAATTTTTTCAAAATTTTTCCGATTTTAATTTTATATTTTTCAAAATTTTTCCGATTTTAATTTTTTATTTTTTCAAAAATTTTTCTGATTTTTATTTTTATTTTTCAAAATTTTTCCGATTTTAATTTTTATTTTTCAAAAATTTTTTCCGATTTTTATTTTATTTTTTAAAATTTTTCCGATTTTAATTTCATTTTTCAAAATTTTTCCGATTTTAATTTTTATTTTTAAAAATTTTTCCGATTTTAATTTTTATTTTTCAAAAATTTTCCGATTTTAATTTTTTATTTTTCAAAATTTTTCCGATTTTAATTTTTATTTTTCAAAATTTTTCCGATTTTAATTTTTTATTTTTCAAAATTTTTCCGATTTTAATTTTTATTTTTCAAAAATTTTTCCGATTTTAATTTTCATTTTTCAAAAATTTTTCCCGATTTTAATTTTTAATTTTTCAAAATTTTTCCGATTTTAATTTTTTATTTTTCAAAATTTTTCCGATTTTAATTTTTTAAATTTTTCAAAAATTTCCGATTTTTAATTTTATTTTTAAAAATTTTTCCGATTTTAATTTTTCATTTTTCAAAATTTTTCCGATTTTATTTTTTATTTTTCAAAATTTTTCCGATTTTAATTTTTATTTTTCAAAATTTTTCTGATTTTAATTTTATTTTTCAAAATTTTTCCGATTTTAATTTTTTTATTTTAAAAATTTTCCCGATTTTAATTTTTATTTTTCAAAATTTTTCCTGATTTTAATTTTTATTTTTCAAAATTTTTCCGATTTTAATTTTTATTTTTCAAAAATTTCCGATTTTAATTTTCATTTTTCAAAATTTTTCCGATTTTTATTTTCTTTATTTTTCAAAAATTTTCCGATTTTAATTTTTCTATTTTCAAAATTTCGATTTTAATTTCAAAATTTCGATTTTAATTTTTATTTTAAATTTTCCGATTTTAATTTTTAATTTTCAAAATTTTTCCGATTTTATTTTTATTTTTCAAAATTTTTCCGATTTTAATTTTTATTTTTCAAAATTTTCCGATTTTAATTTTCATTTTTCAAAATTTTTCCGATTTTAATTTTTTATTTTTTAAAAATTTTTCCGATTTTAATTTTTATTTTTCAAAAATTTTTCCGATTTTAAATTTTTATTTTTCTAAATTTTTCCGATTTTAATTTTTTATTTTTCAAAATTTTTCCGATTTTAATTTCATATTTTTCAAAATTTTCCGATTTTAATTTTTATTTTTCAAAATTTTCCGATTTTAATTTTTATTTTTCAAATTTTTCCCGATTTTAATTTTAATTTTTCAAAAATTTCCGATTTTAATTTTCATTTTTCAAAATTTTACCGATTTTAATTTTTATTTTTCAAAAATTTTCCGATTTTAATTTTATTTTCAAAAATTTTCCGATTTTAATTTTTATTTTTCAAAATTTTTCCGATTTTAATTTTTATTTTTCAAAATTTTTTCGATTTTAAATTTTTTTATTTCAAAATTTTTCCGATTTTAATTTTATTTTTCAAAATTTTTCCGATTTTAATTTTTCTTTTTTCAAAAATTTCCGATTTTAATTTTTATTTTTCAAAATTTTTCCGATTTTAATTTTATTTTTCAAAAATTTTCCGATTTTAATTTTTCATTTTCAAAATTTTTCCGATTTTAATTTTTATATTTCAAAATTTTTCCGATTTTAATTTTTATTTTTCAAAAATTTTCCGATTTTAATTTTTATTTTTCAAAAATTTTCCGATTTTTAATTTTTTTAATTTTTCAAAATTTTTCCGATTTTAATTTTTCTTATTTTTAAAAATTTTCCCGATTTTAATTTTTATTTTTCAAAATTTTTCCGATTTTAATTTTTTATTTTTCAAAATTTTTCCGATTTTTAATTTTTTATTTTTCAAAATTTTTCCGATTTTAATTTTATTTTTTTCAAAAATTTTTCCGATTTTTAATTTTTTAAAAATTTTCCGATTTTAATTTTTATTTTTCAAAAAATTTTCGATTTTAATTTTCATTTTTCAAAATTTTTCCCGATTTTAATTTTTATTTTCAAAAATTTTCCCGATTTTAATTTTTTATTTTTCAAAATTTTTCCGATTTTAATTTTTATTTTTCAAAATTTTTCCGATTTTAAATTTTTTATTTTTTAAAAATTTTTTCCGATTTTAATTTTTCAAAATTTTTCGATTTTAATTTTTCAAAAATTTTTCCGATTTTAATTTTTCAAAAATTTTTCCGATTTCCGATTTTATTTTTCAAAAATTTTTCGATTTTTAATTTTTATTTTTCAAAATTTTTTCGATTTTAATTTTTATTTTTCAAAATTTTTCCTGATTTTAATTTTTATTTTTCAAAATTTTCGATTTTAAATTTTATTTTTTCAAAAATTTTCCGATTTTAATTTTTCAAAATTTCCGATTTTTCATTTTATTTTTAAAATTTTCCGATTTTAATTTTACTTAAATTTTCCGATTTTAAATTTTTATTTTTCAAAATTTTTCCGATTTTAATTTTCATTATTTCAAAATTTTCCCGATTTTAATTTTTATTTTTCAAAAATTTTCCCGATTTTAATTTTTATTTTCAAAAATTTTTCCGATTTTAATTTTATTTTTCAAAATTTTTTCGATTTTATTTTTTATTTTTCAAAAATTTTCCGATTTTAATTTTTATTTTTCAAAATTTTTTCGATTTTAATTTTAATTTTTCAAAAATTTTCCGATTTTAATTTTTCAAAATTTTTCGATTTTAATTTTTTAATTTTTTTAAATTTTTCCGATTTTTAATTTTTCAAAATTGATTTTAATTTTAATTTTTCAAAAATTTTCCGATTTTAATTTTTGTTTTTCAAAAATTTTCCGATTTTAACTTTTTTATTTTTCCGATTTTATTTTTATTTTTCAAAATTTCCGATTTTAATTTTTATTTTTCAAAAATTTCCGATTTTAATTTTTATTTTTCAAAATTTTTCCCGATTTTAATTTTTTATTTTTCAAAAATTTTCGTGATTTTAATTAATTTTTTCTTTTTATTTTTCAAAATTTTTCCGATTTTAATTTTTTCATTTCTCAAAATTTTTCACGATTTTAAATTTTTTATTTTTCAAAATTTTTCCGATTTTAATTTTTATTTTTCAAAATTTTTCCGATTTTTATTTTTATATTTCAAAAATTTTTCCGATTTTAATTTTTCATTTTTCAAAATTTTTCGATTTTAATTTTATTTTTCAAAATTTCCGATTTTAATTTTATTTTTCAAAATTTTTCGATTTTAATTTTTATTTTTCAAAATTTCCGATTTTAATTTCATTTTTCAAAATTTTTCCGATTTTAATTTTTTACTTTTCAAAATTTTTCCGATTTTAATTTTTCATTTTTCAAAAATTTTCCGATTTTAATTTTTATTTTTTTCAAAATTTTTCCGATTTTAATTTTTATTTTTCAAAATTTTTCCGATTTTAATTTTTTTTTCATTTTTCAAAATTTTTCCGATTTTAATTTTTATTTTTCAAAATTTTTCCGATTTTAATTTTTTTTATTTTTCAAAATTTTTCCGATTTTAATTTTTATTTTTCAAAATTTTTCCGATTTTAATTTTTATTTTTCAAAATTTTTCCGATTTTAATTTTTATTTTTTCAAAATTTTTCCGATTTTAATTTTTATTTTTCAAAATTTTTCCGATTTTAATTTTTTTTTTCAAAATTTTTCATTTTAATTTTTATTTTTCAAAATTTTTCCGATTTTAATTTTTATTTTTCAAAATTTTTCCGATTTTAATTTTTATTTTTCAAAATTTTTCCGATTTTAATTTTTATTTTTCAAAATTTTTCCGATTTTAATTTTTATTTTTCAAAATTTTTCCGATTTTAATTTTTATTTTTCAAAATTTTTCCGATTTTAATTTTTATTTTTCAAAATTTTTCCGATTTTAATTTTTATTTTTTTCAAAATTTTTCCGATTTTAATTTTTATTTTTCAAAATTTTTCCGATTTTAATTTTTATTTTTCAAAATTTTTCCGATTTTAATTTTTATTTTTCAAAATTTTTCCGATTTTAATTTTTATTTTTCAAAATTTTTCCGATTTTAATTTTTATTTTTCAAAATTTTTTTAATTTTTATTTTTCGATTTTAATTTTTATTTTTCAAAATTTTTCCGATTTTAATTTTTATTTTTCAAAATTTTTCCGATTTTAATTTTTATTTTTCAAAATTTTTCCGATTTTAATTTTTATTTTTCAAAATTTTTCCGATTTTAATTTTTTTATTTTTCATTTTAATTTTTATTTTTCAAAATTTTTCCGATTTTAATTTTTATTTTTCAAAATTTTTCCGATTTTAATTTTTATTTTTCAAAATTTTTCCGATTTTAATTTTTTCATTTTTCAAAATTTTTCCGATTTTAATTTTTATTTTTCAAAATTTTTCCGATTTTAATTTTTATTTTTCAAAATTTTTCCGATTTTAATTTTTATTTTTCAAAATTTTTCCGATTTTAATTTTTATTTTTCAAAATTTTTCCGATTTTAATTTTTATTTTTCAAAATTTTTCCGATTTTAATTTTTATTTTTCAAAATTTTTCCGATTTTAATTTTTATTTTTTTCAAAATTTTTCCGATTTTAATTTTTATTTTTCAAAATTTTTCCGATTTTAATTTTTATTTTTCAAAATTTTTCCGATTTTAATTTTTATTTTTCAAAATTTTTCCGATTTTAATTTTTATTTTTCAAAATTTTTCCGATTTTAATTTTTATTTTTCAAAATTTTTCCGATTTTAATTTTTATTTTTCAAAATTTTTCCGATTTTAATTTTTATTTTTCAAAATTTTTCCGATTTTAATTTTTATTTTTCAAAATTTTTCCGATTTTAATTTTTATTTTTCAAAATTTTCCGATTTTAATTTTTATTTTTCAAAATTTTTCCGATTTTAATTTTTATTTTTCAAAATTTTTCCGATTTTAATTTTTATTTTTCAAAATTTTTCCGATTTTAATTTTTATTTTTCAAAATTTTTCCGATTTTAATTTTTATTTTTCAAAATTTTTCCGATTTTAATTTTTATTTTTCAAAATTTTTCCGATTTTAATTTTTATTTTTCAAAATTTTTCCGATTTTAATTTTTATTTTTCAAAATTTTTCCGATTTTAATTTTTAATTTTTCAAATTTTTTCCGATTTTAATTTTTTTCCGATTTTAAAATTTTTTTTTCCGATTTTAATTTTTATTTTTCAAAATTTTTCCGATTTTAATTTTTATTTTTCAAAATTTTTCCGATTTTAATTTTTATTTTTCAAAATTTTTCCGATTTTAATTTTTATTTTTCAAAATTTTTTTTCCGATTTTAATTTTTATTTTTCAAAATTTTTCCGATTTTAATTTTTATTTTTCAAAATTTTTCCGATTTTAATTTTTATTTTTCAAAATTTTTCCGATTTTAATTTTTATTTTTCAAAATTTTTCCGATTTTAATTTTTATTTTTCAAAATTTTTCCGATTTTAATTTTTATTTTTCAAAATTTTTCCGATTTTAATTTTTATTTTTCAAAATTTTTCCGATTTTAATTTTTATTTTTCAAAATTTTTCCGATTTTAATTTTTATTTTTCAAAATTTTTCCGATTTTAATTTTTATTTTTCAAAATTTTTCCGATTTTAATTTTATTTTTCAAAATTTTTCCGATTTTAATTTTTATTTTTCAAAATTTTTCCGATTTTAATTTTTATTTTTCAAAATTTTTCCGATTTTAATTTTTATTTTTCAAAATTTTTCCGATTTTAATTTTTATTTTTCAAAATTTTTCCGATTTTAATTTTTATTTTTCAAAATTTTTCCGATTTTAATTTTTATTTTTCAAAATTTTCCGATTTTAATTTTTATTTTTCAAAATTTTTCCGATTTTAATTTTTATTTTTCAAAATTTTTCCGATTTTAATTTTTATTTTTCAAAATTTTTCCGATTTTAATTTTTATTTTTCAAAATTTTTCCGATTTTAATTTTTCAAAATTTTCCGATTTTAATTTTTATTTTTCAAAATTTTTCCGATTTTAATTTTTATTTTTCAAAATTTTTCCGATTTTAATTTTTATTTTTCAAAATTTTTCCGATTTTAATTTTTATTTTTCAAAATTTTTCCGATTTTAATTTTTTTTTTTTCAAAATTTTTCCGATTTTAATTTTTATTTTTCAAAATTTTTCCGATTTTAATTTTTATTTTTCAAAATTTTTCCGATTTTAATTTTTATTTTTCAAAATTTTTCCGATTTTAATTTTTATTTTTCAAAATTTTTCCGATTTTAATTTTTATTTTTCAAAATTTTTCCGATTTTAATTTTTATTTTTCAAAATTTTTCCGATTTTAATTTTTATTTTTCAAAATTTTCCGATTTTAATTTTTATTTTTCAAAATTTTTCCGATTTTAATTTTTATTTTTCAAAATTTTTCCGATTTTAATTTTTATTTTTCAAAATTTTTCCGATTTTAATTTTTATTTTTCAAAATTTTTCCGATTTTAATTTTTATTTTTCAAAATTTTTCCGATTTTAATTTTTATTTTTCAAAATTTTTCCGATTTTAATTTTTATTTTTCAAAATTTTTCCGATTTTAATTTTTATTTTTCAAAATTTTTCCGATTTTAATTTTTATTTTTCAAAATTTTTCCGATTTTAATTTTTATTTTTCAAAATTTTTCCGATTTTAATTTTTATTTTTCAAAATTTTTCCGATTTTAATTTTTATTTTTCAAAATTTTTCCGATTTTAATTTTTATTTTTCAAAATTTTTCCGATTTTAATTTTTATTTTTCAAAATTTTTCCGATTTTAATTTTTATTTTTCAAAATTTTTCCGATTTTAATTTTTATTTTTCAAAATTTTTCCGATTTTAATTTTTATTTTTCAAAATTTTTCCGATTTTAATTTTTATTTTTCAAAATTTTTCCGATTTTAATTTTTATTTTTCAAAATTTTTCCGATTTTAATTTTTATTTTTCAAAATTTTTCCGATTTTAATTTTTATTTTTCAAAATTTTTCCGATTTTAATTTTTATTTTTCAAAATTTTTCCGATTTTAATTTTTATTTTTCAAAATTTTTCCGATTTTAATTTTTATTTTTCAAAATTTTTCCGATTTTAATTTTTTTTTTTCAAATTTTTCCGATTTTAATTTTTATTTTTCAAAATTTTTCCGATTTTAATTTTTATTTTTCAAAATTTTTCCGATTTTAATTTTTATTTTTCAAAATTTTTCCGATTTTAATTTTTATTTTTCAAAATTTTTCCGATTTTAATTTTTATTTTTCAAAATTTTTCCGATTTTAATTTTTATTTTTCAAAATTTTTCCGATTTTAATTTTTATTTTTCAAAATTTTTCCGATTTTAATTTTATTTTTCAAAATTTTCCGATTTTAATTTTTATTTTTCAAAATTTTTCCGATTTTAATTTTTATTTTTCAAAATTTTTCCGATTTTAATTTTTATTTTTCAAAATTTTTCCGATTTTAATTTTTATTTTTCAAAATTTTTCCGATTTTAATTTTTATTTTTCAAAATTTTTCCGATTTTAATTTTTATTTTTCAAAATTTTTCCGATTTTAATTTTTATTTTTCAAAATTTTTCCGATTTTAATTTTTATTTTTCAAAATTTTTCCGATTTTAATTTTTATTTTTCAAAATTTTTCCGATTTTAATTTTTATTTTTCAAAATTTTTCCGATTTTAATTTTTATTTTTCAAAATTTTTCCGATTTTAATTTTTATTTTTCAAAATTTTTCCGATTTTAATTTTTATTTTTCAAAATTTTTCCGATTTTAATTTTTATTTTTTTTAATTTTTATTTTTCAAAATTTTTCCGATTTTAATTTTTATTTTTCAAAATTTTTCGATTTTAATTTTTATTTTTCAAAATTTTTCCGATTTTAATTTTTATTTTTCAAAATTTTTCCGATTTTAATTTTTATTTTTCAAAATTTTTCCGATTTTAATTTTATTTTTCAAAATTTTTCCGATTTTAATTTTTATTTTTCAAAATTTTTCCGATTTTAATTTTTATTTTTCAAAATTTTTCCGATTTTAATTTTTATTTTTCAAAATTTTTCCGATTTTAATTTTTATTTTTCAAAATTTTTCCGATTTTAATTTTTATTTTTCAAAATTTTTCCGATTTTAATTTTTATTTTTCAAAATTTTAATTTTTATTTTAATTTTTTTTTTTCAAAATTTTTCCGATTTTAATTTTTATTTTTCAAAATTTTTCCGATTTTAATTTTTATTTTTCAAAATTTTTCCGATTTTAATTTTTATTTTTCAAAATTTTTCCGATTTTAATTTTTATTTTTCAAAATTTTTCCGATTTTAATTTTTATTTTTCAAAATTTTTCCGATTTTAATTTTTATTTTTCAAAATTTTTCCGATTTTAATTTTTATTTTTCAAAATTTTTCCGATTTTAATTTTTATTTTTCAAAATTTTTCCGATTTTAATTTTTATTTTTCAAAATTTTTCCGATTTTAATTTTTTTTTCATTTTTCAAAATTTTTCCGATTTTAATTTTTATTTTTCAAAATTTTTCCGATTTTAATTTTTATTTTTCAAAATTTTTCCGATTTTAATTTTTATTTTTCAAAATTTTTCCGATTTTAATTTTTATTTTTCAAAATTTTTCCGATTTTAATTTTTATTTTTCAAAATTTTTCCGATTTTAATTTTTATTTTTCAAAATTTTTCCGATTTTAATTTTTTTTTATTTTTCAAAATTTTTCCGATTTTAATTTTTATTTTTCAAAATTTTTCCGATTTTAATTTTTATTTTTCAAAATTTTTCCGATTTTAATTTTTATTTTTCAAAATTTTTCCGATTTTAATTTTTATTTTTCAAAATTTTTCCGATTTTAATTTTTATTTTTCAAAATTTTTCCGATTTTAATTTTTATTTTTCAAAATTTTTCCGATTTTAATTTTTATTTTTCAAAATTTTTCCGATTTTAATTTTTATTTTTCAAAATTTTTCCGATTTTAATTTTTATTTTTCAAAATTTTTCCGATTTTAATTTTTATTTTTCAAAATTTTTCCGATTTTAATTTTTATTTTTCAAAATTTTTCCGATTTTAATTTTTATTTTTCAAAATTTTTCCGATTTTAATTTTTATTTTTCAAAATTTTTCCGATTTTAATTTTTATTTTTCAAAATTTTTCCGATTTTAATTTTTATTTTTCAAAATTTTTCCGATTTTAATTTTATTTTTCAAAATTTTTCCGATTTTAATTTTTATTTTTCAAAATTTTTCCGATTTTAATTTTTATTTTTCAAAATTTTTCCGATTTTAATTTTTATTTTTCAAAATTTTTCCGATTTTAATTTTTATTTTTCAAAATTTTAATTTTTATTTTTCATTTTAATTTTAATTTTTATTTTTCAAAATTTTTCCGATTTTAATTTTTATTTTTCAAAATTTTTCCGATTTTAATTTTTATTTTTCAAAATTTTTCCGATTTTAATTTTTATTTTTCAAAATTTTTCCGATTTTAATTTTTTTTTCAAAATTTTTCCGATTTTAATTTTTATTTTTCAAAATTTTCCGATTTTAATTTTTATTTTTCAAAATTTTTCCGATTTTAATTTTTATTTTTCAAAATTTTTCCGATTTTAATTTTTAATTTTTCAAAATTTTCAAAATTTTTCCGATTTTAATTTTTATTTTTCAAAATTTTTCCGATTTTAATTTTTATTTTTCAAAATTTTTCCGATTTTAATTTTTATTTTCAAAATTTTTCCGATTTTAATTTTTATTTTTCAAAATTTTTCCGATTTTAATTTTTATTTTTCAAAATTTTTCCGATTTTAATTTTTATTTTTCAAAATTTTTCCGATTTTAATTTTATTTTTCAAAATTTTTCCGATTTTAATTTTTATTTTTCAAAATTTTTCCGATTTTAATTTTTATTTTTCAAAATTTTTCCGATTTTAATTTTTATTTTTCAAAATTTTTCCGATTTTAATTTTTATTTTTCAAAATTTTTCCGATTTTAATTTTTATTTTTCAAAATTTTTCCGATTTTAATTTTTATTTTTCAAAATTTTTCCGATTTTAATTTTTATTTTTCAAAATTTTTCCGATTTTAATTTTTATTTTTCAAAATTTTTTTTAATTTTTATTTTTCAAAATTTTTCCGATTTTAATTTTTATTTTTCAAAATTTTTCCGATTTTAATTTTTATTTTTCAAAATTTTCCGATTTTAATTTTTATTTTTCAAAATTTTTCCGATTTTAATTTTTATTTTTCAAAATTTTCCGATTTTTTTAATTTTTATTTTTCAAAATTTTTCCGATTTTAATTTTTATTTTTCAAAATTTTTCCGATTTTAATTTTTATTTTTCAAAATTTTTCCGATTTTAATTTTTATTTTTCAAAATTTTTCCGATTTTAATTTTTATTTTTCAAAATTTTTCCGATTTTAATTTTTATTTTTCAAAATTTTTCCGATTTTAATTTTTATTTTTCAAAATTTTTCCGATTTTAATTTTTATTTTTCAAAATTTTTCCGATTTTAATTTTTATTTTTCAAAATTTTTCCGATTTTAATTTTTATTTTTCAAAATTTTTCCGATTTTAATTTTTATTTTTCAAAATTTTTCCGATTTTAATTTTTATTTTTCAAAATTTTTCCGATTTTAATTTTTATTTTTCAAAATTTTTCCGATTTTAATTTTTATTTTTCAAAATTTTTCCGATTTTAATTTTTATTTTTCAAAATTTTTCCGATTTTAATTTTTATTTTTCAAAATTTTTCCGATTTTAATTTTTATTTTTCAAAATTTTTCCGATTTTAATTTTTATTTTTCAAAATTTTTCCGATTTTAATTTTTTCAAATTTTTCAAAATTTTTCCGATTTTAATTTTTATTTTTCAAAATTTTTCCGATTTTAATTTTTATTTTTCAAAATTTTTCCGATTTTAATTTTTATTTTTCAAAATTTTTCCGATTTTAATTTTTATTTTTCAAAATTTTTCCGATTTTAATTTTTATTTTTCAAAATTTTTCCGATTTTAATTTTTATTTTTCAAAATTTTTCCGATTTTAATTTTTATTTTTCAAAATTTTTCCGATTTTAATTTTTATTTTTCAAAATTTTTCCGATTTTAATTTTTATTTTTCAAAATTTTTCCGATTTTAATTTTTATTTTTCAAAATTTTTCCGATTTTAATTTTTATTTTTCAAAATTTTTCCGATTTTAATTTTTATTTTTCAAAATTTTTCCGATTTTAATTTTTATTTTTCAAAATTTTTCCGATTTTAATTTTTATTTTTCAAAATTTTTCCGATTTTAATTTTTATTTTTCAAAATTTTTCCGATTTTAATTTTTATTTTTCAAAATTTTTCCGATTTTAATTTTTATTTTTCAAAATTTTTCCGATTTTAATTTTTATTTTTCAAAATTTTTCCGATTTTAATTTTTATTTTTCAAAATTTTTCCGATTTTAATTTTTATTTTTCAAAATTTTTCCGATTTTAATTTTTATTTTTCAAAATTTTTCCGATTTTAATTTTTTTTTTCAATTTTATTTTAATTTTTATTTTTCAAAATTTTTCCGATTTTAATTTTTATTTTTCAAAATTTTTCCGATTTTAATTTTTATTTTTCAAAATTTTTCCGATTTTAATTTTTATTTTTCAAAATTTTTCCGATTTTAATTTTTATTTTTCAAAATTTTTCCGATTTTAATTTTATTTTTCAAAATTTTTCGATTTTAATTTTTATTTTTCAAAATTTTTCCGATTTTAATTTTTATTTTTCAAAATTTTTCCGATTTTAATTTTTATTTTTCAAAATTTTTCCGATTTTAATTTTTTTTTCAAAATTTTTCCGATTTTAATTTTTATTTTTCAAAATTTTTCCGATTTTAATTTTTATTTTTCAAAATTTTTCCGATTTTAATTTTTATTTTTCAAAATTTTTCCGATTTTAATTTTTATTTTTCAAAATTTTTCCGATTTTAATTTTTATTTTTCAAAATTTTTCCGATTTTAATTTTTATTTTTCAAAATTTTTCCGATTTTAATTTTTATTTTTCAAAATTTTTCCGATTTTAATTTTTATTTTTCAAAATTTTTCCGATTTTAATTTTTATTTTTCAAAATTTTTCCGATTTTAATTTTTATTTTTCAAAATTTTTCCGATTTTAATTTTTTTTTCATTTTTCAAAATTTTTCCGATTTTAATTTTTATTTTTCAAAATTTTTCCGATTTTAATTTTTATTTTTCAAAATTTTTCCGATTTTAATTTTTATTTTTCAAAATTTTTCCGATTTTAATTTTTATTTTTCAAAATTTTTCCGATTTTAATTTTTATTTTTCAAAATTTTTCCGATTTTAATTTTTATTTTTCAAAATTTTTCCGATTTTAATTTTTATTTTTCAAAATTTTTCCGATTTTAATTTTTATTTTTCAAAATTTTTCCGATTTTAATTTTTATTTTTCAAAATTTTTCCGATTTTAATTTTTATTTTTCAAAATTTTTCCGATTTTAATTTTTATTTTTCAAAATTTTTCCGATTTTAATTTTTATTTTTCAAAATTTTTCCGATTTTAATTTTTATTTTTCAAAATTTTTCCGATTTTAATTTTTATTTTTCAAAATTTTTCCGATTTTAATTTTTATTTCAAAATTTTTCCGATTTTAATTTTTCCGATTTTAAATTTTTATTTTTCAAAATTTTTCCGATTTTAATTTTTATTTTTCAAAATTTTTCCGATTTTAATTTTTATTTTTCAAAATTTTTCCGATTTTAATTTTTATTTTTCAAAATTTTTCCGATTTTAATTTTTTTTTTTCAATTTTAATTTTTATTTTTCAAAATTTTTCCGATTTTAATTTTTATTTTTCAAAATTTTTCCGATTTTAATTTTTATTTTTCAAAATTTTTCCGATTTTAATTTTTATTTTTCAAAATTTTTCCGATTTTAATTTTTATTTTTCAAAATTTTTCCGATTTTAATTTTTATTTTTCAAAATTTTTCCGATTTTAATTTTTATTTTTCAAAATTTTTCCGATTTTAATTTTTATTTTTCAAAATTTTTCCGATTTTAATTTTTATTTTTCAAAATTTTTCCGATTTTAATTTTTATTTTTCAAAATTTTTCCGATTTTAATTTTTTTCAAAATTTCAAAAATTTTTATTTTTCAAAATTTTTTTAATTTTTTTTCAAAATTTTTCCGATTTTAATTTTTATTTTTCAAAATTTTTCCGATTTTAATTTTTATTTTTCAAAATTTTTCCGATTTTAATTTTTATTTTTCAAAATTTTTCCGATTTTAATTTTTATTTTTCAAAATTTTTTTTTTTTTTTATTTTTCAAAATTTAATTTTAATTTTTTTTTTCAAAATTTTTCCGATTTTAATTTTTATTTTTCAAAATTTTTCCGATTTTAATTTTTATTTTTCAAAATTTTTCCGATTTTAATTTTTATTTTTCAAAATTTTTCCGATTTTAATTTTTATTTTTCAAAATTTTTCCGATTTTAATTTTTTTTTTTTCAAAATTTTTCCGATTTTAATTTTTATTTTTCAAAATTTTTCCGATTTTAATTTTTATTTTTCAAAATTTTTCCGATTTTAATTTTTATTTTTCAAAATTTTTCCGATTTTAATTTTTATTTTTCAAAATTTTTCCGATTTTAATTTTTATTTTTCAAAATTTTTCCGATTTTAATTTTTATTTTTCAAAATTTTTCCGATTTTAATTTTTATTTTTCAAAATTTTTCCGATTTTAATTTTTATTTTTCAAAATTTTTCCGATTTTAATTTTTATTTTTCAAAATTTTTCCGATTTTAATTTTTATTTTTCAAAATTTTTTTTATTTTAATTTTTTTATTTTTCAAAATTTTTCCGATTTTAATTTTTATTTTTCAAAATTTTTCCGATTTTAATTTTTATTTTTCAAAATTTTTTTTATTTTAAAAATTTTTATTTTTCAAAATTTTTCCGATTTTAATTTTTATTTTTCAAAATTTTTCCGATTTTAATTTTTATTTTTCAAAATTTTTCCGATTTTAATTTTTATTTTTCAAAATTTTTCCGATTTTAATTTTTATTTTTCAAAATTTTTCCGATTTTAATTTTTATTTTTCAAAATTTTTCCGATTTTAATTTTATTTTTCAAAATTTTTCCGATTTTAAAAATTTTTTTTCCGATTTTAATTTTTATTTTTCAAAATTTTTCCGATTTTAATTTTTATTTTTCAAAATTTTTCCGATTTTAATTTTTATTTTTCAAAATTTTTCCGATTTTAATTTTTATTTTTCAAAATTTTTTTTATTTTAATTTTAATTTTTATTTTTCAAAATTTTTCCGATTTTAATTTTTATTTTTCAAAATTTTTCCGATTTTAATTTTTATTTTTCAAAATTTTTCCGATTTTAATTTTTATTTTTCAAAATTTTTCCGATTTTAATTTTTATTTTTCAAAATTTTTCCGATTTTAATTTTTATTTTTCAAAATTTTTCCGATTTTAATTTTTATTTTTCAAAATTTTTCCGATTTTAATTTTTATTTTTCAAAATTTTTCCGATTTTAATTTTTATTTTTCAAAATTTTTCCGATTTTAATTTTTATTTTTCAAAATTTTTCCGATTTTAATTTTTATTTTTCAAAATTTTTCCGATTTTAATTTTTTTTATTTTTCAAAATTTTTCCGATTTTAATTTTTATTTTTCAAAATTTTTCCGATTTTAATTTTTATTTTTCAAAATTTTTCCGATTTTAATTTTTATTTTTCAAAATTTTTTAATTTTTATTTTAATTTTATTTTTCAAAATTTTTCCGATTTTAATTTTTATTTTTCAAAATTTTTCCGATTTTAATTTTTATTTTTCAAAATTTTTTTTAATTTTTATTTTAATTTTTTTAATTTTTATTTTTCAAAATTTTTCCGATTTTAATTTTTATTTTTCAAAATTTTTCCGATTTTAATTTTTATTTTTCAAAATTTTTCCGATTTTAATTTTTATTTTTCAAAATTTTTCGATTTTAATTTTTATTTTTCAAAATTTTTCCGATTTTAATTTTTATTTTTCAAAATTTTTCCGATTTTAATTTTTATTTTTCAAAATTTTTCCGATTTTAATTTTTATTTTTCAAAATTTTTCCGATTTTAATTTTTATTTTTCAAAATTTTTCCGATTTTAATTTTTATTTTTCAAAATTTTTCCGATTTTAATTTTTTTTTTCAAAATTTTAATTTTAATTTTTTTTTTCAAAATTTTTCCGATTTTAATTTTTATTTTTCAAAATTTTTCCGATTTTAATTTTTATTTTTCAAAATTTTTCCGATTTTAATTTTTATTTTTCAAAATTTTTCCGATTTTAATTTTTATTTTTCAAAATTTTTCCGATTTTTAATTTTTATTTTTCAAAATTTTTCCGATTTTAATTTTTATTTTTCAAAATTTTTCCGATTTTAATTTTTATTTTTCAAAATTTTTCCGATTTTAATTTTATTTTTCAAAATTTTTCCGATTTTAATTTTTATTTTTCAAAATTTTTCCGATTTTAATTTTTATTTTTCAAAATTTTTCCGATTTTAATTTTTATTTTTCAAAATTTTTCGATTTTAATTTTTATTTTTCAAAATTTTTCCGATTTTAATTTTTATTTTTCAAAATTTTTCCGATTTTAATTTTTATTTTTCAAAATTTTTCCGATTTTAATTTTTATTTTTCAAAATTTTTCCGATTTTAATTTTTTTTTTTTTTCCGATTTTAATTTTTCCGATTTTAATTTTTATTTTTCAAAATTTTTCCGATTTTAATTTTTATTTTTCAAAATTTTTCCGATTTTAATTTTTATTTTTCAAAATTTTTCCGATTTTAATTTTTTTTTTTCAAATTTTTATTTTTCAAAATTTTAATTTTAATTTTTTTTTTCAAAATTTTTCCGATTTTAATTTTTATTTTTCAAAATTTTTCCGATTTTAATTTTTATTTTTCAAAATTTTTCCGATTTTAATTTTTATTTTTCAAAATTTTTCCGATTTTAATTTTTATTTTTCAAAATTTTTCCGATTTTAATTTTTATTTTTCAAAATTTTTCCGATTTTAATTTTTATTTTTCAAAATTTTTCCGATTTTAATTTTTATTTTTCAAAATTTTTCCGATTTTAATTTTTATTTTTCAAAATTTTTCCGATTTTAATTTTTATTTTTCAAAATTTTTCCGATTTTAATTTTTATTTTTCAAAATTTTTCCGATTTTAATTTTTATTTTTCAAAATTTTTCCGATTTTAATTTTTATTTTTCAAAATTTTTCCGATTTTAATTTTTATTTTTCAAAATTTTTCCGATTTTAATTTTTATTTTTCAAAATTTTTCCGATTTTAATTTTTATTTTTCAAAATTTTTCCGATTTTAATTTTTATTTTTCAAAATTTTTTCAAAATTTTTCCCGATTTTAATTTTTATTTTTCAAAATTTTTCCGATTTTAATTTTTATTTTTCAAAATTTTTCCGATTTTAATTTTTATTTTTCAAAATTTTTCCGATTTTAATTTTTATTTTTCAATTTTAATTTTTCCAAAATTTAATTTTAATTTTTTTTTCAAAATTTTTCCGATTTTAATTTTTATTTTTCAAAATTTTTTATTTTTAATTTTTTTATTTTTCAAAATTTTTCCGATTTTAATTTTTATTTTTCAAAATTTTTCCGATTTTAATTTTTATTTTTCAAAATTTTTCCGATTTTAATTTTTATTTTTCAAAATTTTTCCGATTTTAATTTTTATTTTTCAAAATTTTTCCGATTTTAATTTTTATTTTTCAAAATTTTTCCGATTTTAATTTTTATTTTTCAAAATTTTTCCGATTTTAATTTTTATTTTTCAAAATTTTTCCGATTTTAATTTTTATTTTTCAAAATTTTTCCGATTTTAATTTTTATTTTTCAAAATTTTTTTTATTTTTTTATTTTTCAAAATTTTTCCGATTTTAATTTTTATTTTTCAAAATTTTTCCGATTTTAATTTTTATTTTTCAAAATTTTTCCGATTTTAATTTTTATTTTTCAAAATTTTTCCGATTTTAATTTTTTTTCATTTTTCAAAATTTTTCCGATTTTAATTTTTATTTTTCAAAATTTTTCCGATTTTAATTTTTATTTTTCAAAATTTTTCCGATTTTAATTTTTATTTTTCAAAATTTTTCCGATTTTAATTTTTATTTTTCAAAATTTTTCCGATTTTAATTTTTATTTTTCAAAATTTTTCCGATTTTAATTTTTATTTTTCAAAATTTTTCCGATTTTAATTTTTATTTTTCAAAATTTTTCCGATTTTAATTTTTTTTTCCGATTTTTCAAAATTTTTTTTTCCGATTTTAATTTTTATTTTTCAAAATTTTTCCGATTTTAATTTTTATTTTTCAAAATTTTTCCGATTTTAATTTTTATTTTTCAAAATTTTTTTTTCCGATTTTAATTTTTTTTTATTTTTCAAAATTTTTCCGATTTTAATTTTTATTTTTCAAAATTTTTCCGATTTTAATTTTTATTTTTCAAAATTTTTCCGATTTTAATTTTTATTTTTCAAAATTTTTCCGATTTTAATTTTTATTTTTCAAAATTTTTCCGATTTTAATTTTTATTTTTCAAAATTTTTCCGATTTTAATTTTTATTTTTCAAAATTTTTCCGATTTTAATTTTTTTCAAAATTTTTCCGATTTTAATTTTTTTTTCAAAATTTTTCCGATTTTAATTTTTTTTTCAAAATTTTTCCGATTTTAATTTTTATTTTCAAAATTTTTCCGATTTTAATTTTTATTTTTCAAAATTTTTCCGATTTTAATTTTTATTTTTCAAAATTTTTCCGATTTTAATTTTTATTTTTCAAAATTTTTCCGATTTTAATTTTTATTTTTCAAAATTTTTCCGATTTTAATTTTTATTTTTCAAAATTTTTCCGATTTTAATTTTTATTTTTCAAAATTTTTCCGATTTTAATTTTTATTTTTCAAAATTTTTCCGATTTTAATTTTTATTTTTCAAAATTTTTCCGATTTTAATTTTTATTTTTCAAAATTTTTCCGATTTTAATTTTTATTTTTCAAAATTTTTCCGATTTTAATTTTTATTTTTCAAAATTTTTCCGATTTTAATTTTTATTTTTCAAAATTTTTCCGATTTTAATTTTTTTATTTTTCAAAATTTTTCCGATTTTAATTTTTATTTTTCAAAATTTTTCCGATTTTAATTTTTATTTTTCAAAATTTTTCCGATTTTAATTTTTATTTTTCAAAATTTTTCCGATTTTAATTTTTATTTTTCAAAATTTTTCCGATTTTAATTTTTATTTTTCAAAATTTTTCCGATTTTAATTTTTATTTTTCAAAATTTTTTTTATTTTAATTTTTTTTCCGATTTTTCAAAATTTTCCGATTTTAATTTTTATTTTTCAAAATTTTTCCGATTTTAATTTTTATTTTTCAAAATTTTTTTTAATTTTAATTTTTCAAAATTTTTCCGATTTTTCAAAATTTTTCCGATTTTAATTTTTATTTTTCAAAATTTTTCCGATTTTAATTTTTATTTTTCAAAATTTTTCCGATTTTAATTTTTATTTTTCAAAATTTTTCCGATTTTAATTTTTATTTTTCAAAATTTTTCCGATTTTAATTTTTATTTTTCAAAATTTTTCCGATTTTAATTTTTATTTTTCAAAATTTTTCCGATTTTAATTTTTATTTTTCAAAATTTTTCCGATTTTAATTTTTATTTTTCAAAATTTTTCCGATTTTAATTTTTATTTTTCAAAATTTTTCGATTTTAATTTTTATTTTTCAAAATTTTTCCGATTTTAATTTTTATTTTTCAAAATTTTTCCGATTTTAATTTTTATTTTTCAAAATTTTTTTAATTTTTAATTTTTCCGATTTTTCAAAATTTTTCCGATTTTAATTTTTATTTTTCAAAATTTTTCCGATTTTAATTTTTCAAAATTTTTCAAAATTTTTCCGATTTTAATTTTTATTTTTCAAAATTTTTCCGATTTTAATTTTATTTTTCAAAATTTTTCCGATTTTTTAATTTTTATTTTTCAAAATTTTTCCGATTTTAATTTTTATTTTTCAAAATTTTTCCGATTTTAATTTTTATTTTTCAAAATTTTTCCGATTTTAATTTTTATTTTTCAAAATTTTTCCGATTTTAATTTTTATTTTTCAAAATTTTTCCGATTTTAATTTTTATTTTTCAAAATTTTTCCGATTTTAATTTTTATTTTTCAAAATTTTTCCGATTTTAATTTTTATTTTTCAAAATTTTTCCGATTTTAATTTTTATTTTTCAAAATTTTTCCGATTTTAATTTTTATTTTTCAAAATTTTTCCGATTTTAATTTTTATTTTTCAAAATTTTTCCGATTTTAATTTTTATTTTTCAAAATTTTAATTTTATTTTTCGATTTTAATTTTTTTTTATTTTTCAAAATTTTTCCGATTTTAATTTTTATTTTTCAAAATTTTTCCGATTTTAATTTTTCAAAATTTTTCCGATTTTAATTTTTATTTTTCAAAATTTTTCCGATTTTAATTTTTATTTTTCAAAATTTTTCCGATTTTAATTTTTATTTTTCAAAATTTTTCCGATTTTAATTTTTTTTTTTTCAAAATTTTTCCGATTTTAATTTTTATTTTTCAAAATTTTTCCGATTTTAATTTTTATTTTTCAAAATTTTTCCGATTTTAATTTTTATTTTTCAAAATTTTTCCGATTTTAATTTTTATTTTTCAAAATTTTTCCGATTTTAATTTTTATTTTTCAAAATTTTTCCGATTTTAATTTTTATTTTTCAAAATTTTTCCGATTTTAATTTTTATTTTTCAAAATTTTTCCGATTTTAATTTTTATTTTTCAAAATTTTTCCGATTTTAATTTTTATTTTTCAAAATTTTTCCGATTTTAATTTTTATTTTTCAAAATTTTTCCGATTTTAATTTTTATTTTTCAAAATTTTTCCGATTTTAATTTTTATTTTTCAAAATTTTTCCGATTTTAATTTTTATTTTTCAAAATTTTTCCGATTTTAATTTTTATTTTTCAAAATTTTTCCGATTTTAATTTTTATTTTTCAAAATTTTTCCGATTTTAATTTTTATTTTTCAAAATTTTTCCGATTTTAATTTTTATTTTTCAAAATTTTTCCGATTTTAATTTTTATTTTTCAAAATTTTTCCGATTTTAATTTTTATTTTTCAAAATTTTTCCGATTTTAATTTTTATTTTTCAAAATTTTTCCGATTTTAATTTTATTTTTCAAAATTTTTTTTAATTTTTATTTTTCATTTTAATTTTTATTTTTCAAAATTTTTCCGATTTTAATTTTTATTTTTCAAAATTTTTCCGATTTTAATTTTTATTTTTCAAAATTTTTCCGATTTTAATTTTTATTTTTCAAAATTTTTCCGATTTTAATTTTTATTTTTCAAAATTTTTCCGATTTTAATTTTTCATTTTTCAAAATTTTTCAAAATTTTTCCGATTTTAATTTTTATTTTTCAAAATTTTTCCGATTTTAATTTTTATTTTTCAAAATTTTTCCGATTTTAATTTTTATTTTTCAAAATTTTTCCGATTTTAATTTTATTTTTCAAAATTTTTCGATTTTAATTTTTATTTTTCAAAATTTTTCCGATTTTAATTTTAATTTTATTTTAATTTTTATTTTTTCAAAATTTTTCCGATTTTAATTTTTATTTTTCAAAATTTTTCCGATTTTAATTTTTATTTTTCAAAATTTTTCCGATTTTAATTTTATTTTTCAAAATTTTTCCGATTTTAATTTTTATTTTTCAAAATTTTTCCGATTTTAATTTTTATTTTTCAAAATTTTTCCGATTTTAATTTTTATTTTTCAAAATTTTTCCGATTTTAATTTTTATTTTTCAAAATTTTTCCGATTTTAATTTTTATTTTTCAAAATTTTTCCGATTTTAATTTTTATTTTTCAAAATTTTTCCGATTTTAATTTTTATTTTTCAAAATTTTTCCGATTTTAATTTTTATTTTTCAAAATTTTAATTTTTATTTTAATTTTTTTTTTTCAAAATTTTTCCGATTTTAATTTTTATTTTTCAAAATTTTTTTAATTTTAATTTTTTATTTTTCAAAATTTTTCCGATTTTAATTTTTATTTTTCAAAATTTTTCCGATTTTAATTTTTATTTTTCAAAATTTTTCCGATTTTAATTTTTTATTTTTCAAAATTTTTCCGATTTTAATTTTTATTTTTCAAAATTTTTCCGATTTTAATTTTTATTTTTCAAAATTTTTCCGATTTTAATTTTTATTTTTCAAAATTTTTCCGATTTTAATTTTTATTTTTCAAAATTTTTCCGATTTTAATTTTTATTTTTCAAAATTTTTCCGATTTTAATTTTTATTTTTCAAAATTTTTCGATTTTAATTTTTATTTTTCAAAATTTTTCCGATTTTAATTTTTATTTTTCAAAATTTTTCCGATTTTAATTTTTATTTTTCAAAATTTTCCGATTTTAATTTTTATTTTTCAAAATTTTTCCGATTTTAATTTTTATTTTTCAAAATTTTTCCGATTTTAATTTTTATTTTTCAAAATTTTTCCGATTTTAATTTTTATTTTTCAAAATTTTTTTAATTTTATTTTTCAAAATTTTTTTTAATTTTTTTTTCAAAATTTTTCCGATTTTAATTTTTATTTTTCAAAATTTTTCCGATTTTAATTTTTATTTTTCAAAATTTTTCCGATTTTAATTTTTATTTTTCAAAATTTTTCCGATTTTAATTTTTATTTTTCAAAATTTTTCCGATTTTAATTTTTATTTTTCAAAATTTTTCCGATTTTAATTTTTATTTTTCAAAATTTTTCCGATTTTAATTTTTATTTTTCAAAATTTTTCCGATTTTAATTTTTATTTTTCAAAATTTTTCCGATTTTAATTTTTATTTTTCAAAATTTTTCCGATTTTAATTTTTATTTTTCAAAATTTTTCCGATTTTAATTTTTATTTTAATTTTTTCAAAATTTTTCCGATTTTAATTTTTATTTTTCAAAATTTTTCCGATTTTAATTTTTATTTTTCAAAATTTTTCCGATTTTAATTTTTATTTTTCAAAATTTTTCCGATTTTAATTTTTATTTTTCAAAATTTTTCCGATTTTAATTTTTATTTTTCAAAATTTTTCCGATTTTAATTTTTATTTTTCAAAATTTTTCCGATTTTAATTTTATTTTTCAAAATTTTTCCGATTTTAATTTTTATTTTTCAAAATTTTTCCGATTTTAATTTTTATTTTTCAAAATTTTTCCGATTTTAATTTTTATTTTTCAAAATTTTTCCGATTTTAATTTTTATTTTTCAAAATTTTTCCGATTTTAATTTTTATTTTTCAAAATTTTTCCGATTTTAATTTTTATTTTTCAAAATTTTTCCGATTTTAATTTTTATTTTTCAAAATTTTTCCGATTTTAATTTTTATTTTTCAAAATTTTTCCGATTTTAATTTTTTTATTTTTCAAAATTTTTCCGATTTTAATTTTTATTTTTCAAAATTTTTCCGATTTTAATTTTTATTTTTCAAAATTTTTCAAAATTTTTCCGATTTTAATTTTTATTTTTCAAAATTTTTCCGATTTTAATTTTTATTTTTCAAAATTTTTCCGATTTTAATTTTTATTTTTCAAAATTTTTTTATTTTTCATTTTAATTTTTTATTTTTCAAAATTTTTCCGATTTTAATTTTTATTTTTCAAAATTTTTCCGATTTTAATTTTTATTTTTCAAAATTTTTCCGATTTTAATTTTTATTTTCAAAATTTTTCCGATTTTAATTTTTATTTTTCAAAATTTTTCCGATTTTAATTTTTATTTTTCAAAATTTTTCCGATTTTAATTTTTATTTTTCAAAATTTTTCCGATTTTAATTTTTATTTTTCAAAATTTTTCCGATTTTAATTTTTTTTTTCAAAATTTTTCCGATTTTAATTTTTATTTTCAAAATTTTTCCGATTTTAATTTTTTTTTCAAAATTTTTCCGATTTTAATTTTTATTTTTCAAAATTTTTCCGATTTTAATTTTTATTTTTCAAAATTTTTCCGATTTTAATTTTTATTTTTCAAAATTTTAATTTTATTTTAAATTTTATTTTTTTTTCGATTTTTTTTTCAAAATTTTTCCGATTTTAATTTTTATTTTTCAAAATTTTTCCGATTTTAATTTTTATTTTTCAAAATTTTTCCGATTTTAATTTTTATTTTTCAAAATTTTTCCGATTTTAATTTTTATTTTTCAAAATTTTTCCGATTTTAATTTTTCAAAATTTTTCCGATTTTAATTTTTATTTTTCAAAATTTTTCCGATTTTAATTTTTATTTTTCAAAATTTTTCCGATTTTAATTTTTATTTTTCAAAATTTTTCCGATTTTAATTTTTATTTTTCAAAATTTTTCCGATTTTAATTTTTATTTTTCAAAATTTTTCCGATTTTAATTTTTATTTTTCAAAATTTTTCCGATTTTAATTTTCAAAATTTTTCCGATTTTAATTTTTATTTTTCAAAATTTTTCCGATTTTAATTTTTATTTTTCAAAATTTTTTTAATTTTATTTTTTTATTTTTCAAAATTTTTCCGATTTTAATTTTTATTTTTCAAAATTTTTCCGATTTTAATTTTTTTTCATTTTTCAAAATTTTTTTTTCGATTTTAATTTTTTTTATTTTTCAAAATTTTTCCGATTTTAATTTTTATTTTTCAAAATTTTTCCGATTTTAATTTTTATTTTTCAAAATTTTTCGATTTTAATTTTTATTTTTCAAAATTTTTCCGATTTTAATTTTTCATTTTTCAAAATTTTTTTCAATTTTAATTTTTTTTATTTTCAAAATTTTTCCGATTTTAATTTTTATTTTTCAAAATTTTTCCGATTTTAATTTTTATTTTTCAAAATTTTTCCGATTTTAATTTTTATTTTTCAAAATTTTTCCGATTTTAATTTTTATTTTTCAAAATTTTTTTTCCGATTTTAATTTTTATTTTTCAAAATTTTTCCGATTTTAATTTTTATTTTTCAAAATTTTTCCGATTTTAATTTTTATTTTTCAAAATTTTTCCGATTTTAATTTTTATTTTTCAAAATTTTTCCGATTTTAATTTTTATTTTTCAAAATTTTCCGATTTTAATTTTTTTCAAAATTTTCCGATTTTAAAATTTTTCCGATTTTAATTTTAATTTTTATTTTTCAAAATTTTTCCGATTTTAATTTTTATTTTTCAAAATTTTTCCGATTTTAATTTTTATTTTTCAAAATTTTTCCGATTTTAATTTTTATTTTTCAAAATTTTCCGATTTTAATTTTTATTTTTCAAAATTTTTCCGATTTTAATTTTTATTTTTCAAAATTTTTCCGATTTTAATTTTTATTTTTCAAAATTTTTCCGATTTTAATTTTTATTTTTCAAAATTTTTCCGATTTTAATTTTTATTTTTCAAAATTTTTCCGATTTTAATTTTTATTTTTCAAAATTTTTTTTTCAAAATTTTTCCGATTTTAATTTTTATTTTTCAAAATTTTTCCGAAATTTTTATTTTTCAAAATTTTTCCGATTTTAATTTTTATTTTTCAAAATTTTTCCGATTTTAATTTTTATTTTTCAAAATTTTTCCGATTTTAATTTTTATTTTTCAAAATTTTTCCGATTTTAATTTTTATTTTTCAAAATTTTTCCGATTTTAATTTTATTTTTCAAAATTTTAATTTTAATTTTTATTTTTCAAAATTTTTCCGATTTTAATTTTTATTTTTCAAAATTTTTCCGATTTTAATTTTTATTTTTCAAAATTTTTCCGATTTTAATTTTTATTTTTCAAAATTTTTCCGATTTTAATTTTTATTTTTCAAAATTTTTCCGATTTTAATTTTTATTTTTCAAAATTTTTCCGATTTTAATTTTTATTTTTCAAAATTTTTCCGATTTTAATTTTTATTTTTCAAAATTTTCGATTTTAATTTTTATTTTTCAAAATTTTTCCGATTTTAATTTTTATTTTTCAAAATTTTTCCGATTTTAATTTTTATTTTTCAAAATTTTTCCGATTTTAATTTTTATTTTCAAAATTTTTCCGATTTTAATTTTTATTTTTCAAAATTTTTCCGATTTTAATTTTTATTTTTCAAAATTTTTCCGATTTTAATTTTTATTTTTCAAAATTTTTCCGATTTTAATTTTTATTTTTCAAAATTTTTCCGATTTTAATTTTTTTTTCATTTTTCAAATTTTAATTTTTATTTTAATTTTTTTATTTTTTTTTCAAAATTTTTCCGATTTTAATTTTTATTTTTCAAAATTTTTCCGATTTTAATTTTTATTTTTCAAAATTTTTCCGATTTTAATTTTTATTTTTCAAAATTTTTCCGATTTTAATTTTTATTTTTCAAAATTTTTCCGATTTTAATTTTTATTTTTCAAAATTTTTCCGATTTTAATTTTTATTTTTCAAAATTTTTCCGATTTTAATTTTTATTTTTCAAAATTTTTTTTATTTTAATTTTTATTTTTCAAAATTTTTCCGATTTTAATTTTTATTTTTCAAAATTTTTCCGATTTTAATTTTTATTTTTCAAAATTTTTCCGATTTTAATTTTTATTTTTCAAAATTTTTCCGATTTTAATTTTTATTTTTCAAAATTTTTCCGATTTTAATTTTTATTTTTCAAAATTTTTCCGATTTTAATTTTTATTTTTCAAAATTTTTCCGATTTTAATTTTTATTTTTCAAAATTTTTCCGATTTTAATTTTTATTTTTCAAAATTTTTCCGATTTTAATTTTTATTTTTCAAAATTTTTCCGATTTTAATTTTTATTTTTCAAAATTTTTCCGATTTTAATTTTTATTTTTCAAAATTTTTCCGATTTTAATTTTTATTTTTCAAAATTTTCCGATTTTAATTTTATTTTTCAAAATTTTTCCGATTTTAATTTTTATTTTTCAAAATTTTTTTTATTTTAATTTTTCAAAATTTTTCCGAAAATTTTTCCGATTTTAATTTTTTTTTTTCAAAATTTTTCCGATTTTAATTTTTATTTTTCAAAATTTTTCCGATTTTAATTTTTATTTTTCAAAATTTTTCCGATTTTAATTTTTATTTTTCAAAATTTTTCCGATTTTAATTTTTATTTTTCAAAATTTTTCCGATTTTAATTTTTATTTTTCAAAATTTTTCGATTTTAATTTTTATTTTTCAAAATTTTTCCGATTTTAATTTTTATTTTTCAAAATTTTTCCGATTTTAATTTTTTTCATTTTTCAAAATTTTTCCGATTTTAATTT
This sequence comes from Drosophila sulfurigaster albostrigata, assembly GCF_023558435.1. Classification (NCBI taxonomy): domain Eukaryota; kingdom Metazoa; phylum Arthropoda; class Insecta; order Diptera; family Drosophilidae; genus Drosophila; species Drosophila sulfurigaster. The sequence goes on along the minus strand of NW_026909725.1, from coordinate 67,603 downwards.
TTATTTTTCAAAATTTTTCCGATTTTAATTTTTATTTTTCAAAATTTTTCCGATTTTAATTTTTATTTTTCAAAATTTTTCCGATTTTAATTTTTATTTTTCAAAATTTTTCCGATTTTAATTTTTATTTTTCAAAATTTTTCCGATTTTAATTTTTATTTTTCAAAATTTTTCCGATTTTAATTTTTATTTTTCAAAATTTTCCGATAATTTTTATTTTTCAAAATTTTTCGATTTTAATTTTTATTTTTCAAAATTTTTCCGATTTTAATTTTTATTTTTCAAAAATTTTTCCGATTTTAATTTTTATTTTTCAAAATTTTTCCGATTTTAATTTTTATTTTTCAAAATTTTTCCGATTTTAATTTTTATTTTTCAAAATTTTTCCGATTTTAATTTTTATTTTTCAAAATTTTTCCGATTTTAATTTTTATTTTTCAAAATTTTTCCGATTTTAATTTTTATTTTTCAAAATTTTTCCGATTTTAATTTTTATTTTTCAAAATTTTTCCGATTTTAATTTTTATTTTTCAAAATTTTTCCGATTTTAATTTTTATTTTTCAAAATTTTTCCGATTTTAATTTTATTTTTCAAAATTTTTCCGATTTTAATTTTTATTTTTCAAAATTTTTCCGATTTTAATTTTTATTTTTCAAAATTTTTCCGATTTTAATTTTTATTTTTCAAAATTTTTCCGATTTTAATTTTTATTTTTCAAAATTTTTCCGATTTTAATTTTTATTTTTCAAAATTTTTCCGATTTTAATTTTTATTTTTCAAAATTTTTCCGATTTTAATTTTTATTTTTCAAAATTTTTCCGATTTTAATTTTTATTTTTCAAAATTTTTCCGATTTTAATTTTTATTTTTCAAAATTTTTCCGATTTTAATTTTTATTTTTCAAAATTTTTCCGATTTTAATTTTTATTTTTCAAAATTTTTCCGATTTTAATTTTTATTTTTCAAAATTTTTCCGATTTTAATTTTTTTATTTTTCAAAATTTTTCCGATTTTAATTTTTATTTTTCAAAATTTTTCCGATTTTAATTTTTATTTTTCAAAATTTTTCCGATTTTAATTTTTATTTTTCAAAATTTTTTTAATTTTATTTTTCAAAATTTTTCCGATTTTAATTTTTAATTTTTTTTCCGATTTTAATTTTTATTTTTCAAAATTTTTCCGATTTTAATTTTTATTTTTCAAAATTTTTCCGATTTTAATTTTATTTTTCAAAATTTTTCCGATTTTAATTTTTATTTTTCAAAATTTTTCCGATTTTAATTTTTATTTTTCAAAATTTTTCCGATTTTAATTTTTATTTTTCAAAATTTTTCCGATTTTAATTTTTATTTTTCAAAATTTTTCCGATTTTAATTTTTATTTTTCAAAATTTTTCCGATTTTAATTTTTATTTTTCAAAATTTTTCCGATTTTAATTTTATTTTTCAAAATTTTTTTTTTTTCATTTTTTCCGATTTTTCAAATTTTAATTTTTTTATTTTTCAAAATTTTTCCGATTTTAATTTTTATTTTTCAAAATTTTTCCGATTTTAATTTTTATTTTTCAAAATTTTTCCGATTTTAATTTTTATTTTTCAAAATTTTTTTAATTTTAATTTTTTTCCGATTTTAATTTTTCAAAATTTTTCCGATTTTAATTTTTATTTTTCAAAATTTTTCCGATTTTAATTTTTATTTTTCAAAATTTTTCCGATTTTAATTTTTATTTTTCAAAATTTTTCCGATTTTAATTTTTATTTTTCAAAATTTTTCCGATTTTAATTTTTATTTTTCAAAATTTTTCCGATTTTAATTTTTATTTTTCAAAATTTTTCCGATTTTAATTTTTATTTTTCAAAATTTTTCCGATTTTAATTTTTATTTTTCAAAATTTTTCCGATTTTAATTTTTATTTTTCAAAATTTTTCCGATTTTAATTTTTATTTTTCAAAATTTTTTTAATTTTTATTTTAATTTTTTTATTTTTCAAAATTTTTCCGATTTTAATTTTTATTTTTCAAAATTTTTCCGATTTTAATTTTTATTTTTCAAAATTTTTCCGATTTTAATTTTTATTTTTCAAAATTTTTCCGATTTTAATTTTTATTTTTCAAAATTTTTCCGATTTTAATTTTTATTTTTCAAAATTTTTCCGAATTTTTATTTTTCAAAATTTTTCCGATTTTAATTTTTATTTTTCAAAATTTTTCCGATTTTAATTTTTATTTTTCAAAATTTTTCCGATTTTAATTTTTATTTTTCAAAATTTTTCCGATTTTAATTTTTATTTTTCAAAATTTTTCCGATTTTAATTTTTATTTTTCAAAATTTTTCCGATTTTAATTTTTATTTTTCAAAATTTTTCCGATTTTAATTTTTATTTTTCAAAATTTTTCCGATTTTAATTTTTATTTTTCAAAATTTTTCCGATTTTAATTTTTATTTTTCAAAATTTTTCCGATTTTAATTTTTATTTTTCAAAATTTTTCCGATTTTAATTTTTATTTTTCAAAATTTTTCCGATTTTAATTTTTATTTTTCAAAATTTTTCCGATTTTAATTTTATTTTTCAAAATTTTTCCGATTTTAATTTTTATTTTTCAAAATTTTTCCGATTTTAATTTTTATTTTTCAAAATTTTTCCGATTTTAATTTTTATTTTTCAAAATTTTTCCGATTTTAATTTTTATTTTTCAAAATTTTTCCGATTTTAATTTTTATTTTTCAAAATTTTTTTTATTTTAATTTTTTTAATTTTATTTTTCAAAATTTTTCCGATTTTAATTTTTTTCATTTTTCAAAATTTTTCCGATTTTAATTTTTATTTTTCAAAATTTTTCCGATTTTAATTTTTATTTTTCAAAATTTTTCCGATTTTAATTTTTATTTTTCAAAATTTTTCCGATTTTAATTTTTATTTTTCAAAATTTTTCCGATTTTAATTTTTATTTTTCAAAATTTTTCCGATTTTAATTTTTATTTTTCAAAATTTTTCCGATTTTAATTTTTATTTTTCAAAATTTTTCCGATTTTAATTTTTATTTTTCAAAATTTTTCCGATTTTAATTTTTATTTTTCAAAATTTTTCCGATTTTAATTTTTTTTATTTTTCAAAATTTTTCCGATTTTAATTTTTATTTTTCAAAATTTTTCCGATTTTAATTTTTATTTTTCAAAATTTTTCCGATTTTAATTTTTATTTTTCAAAATTTTTCCGATTTTAATTTTTTTTTTTTTTCCGAAAATTTTTCCGATTTTAATTTTTATTTTTCAAAATTTTTCCGATTTTAATTTTTATTTTTCAAAATTTTTCCGATTTTAATTTTTATTTTTCAAAATTTTTCCGATTTTAATTTTTATTTTTCAAAATTTTTCCGATTTTAATTTTTATTTTTCAAAATTTTTCCGATTTTAATTTTTATTTTTCAAAATTTTTCCGATTTTAATTTTTTTTTCAAAATTTTTCCGATTTTAATTTTATTTTTCAAAATTTTTCCGATTTTAATTTTTATTTTTCAAAATTTTTCCGATTTTAATTTTTATTTTTCAAAATTTTTCCGATTTTAATTTTTATTTTTCAAAATTTTTCCGATTTTAATTTTTATTTTTCAAAATTTTTCCGATTTTAATTTTTATTTTTCAAAATTTTTCCGATTTTAATTTTTATTTTTCAAAATTTTTCCGATTTTAATTTTTATTTTTCAAAATTTTTCCGATTTTAATTTTTATTTTTCAAAATTTTTCCGATTTTAATTTTTATTTTTCAAAATTTTTCCGATTTTAATTTTTATTTTTCAAAATTTTTCCGATTTTAATTTTTATTTTTCAAAATTTTTCCGATTTTAATTTTTATTTTTCAAAATTTTTCCGATTTTAATTTTTTTCAAAATTTTCAAAAATTTTTATTTTTCAATTTTTCCGATTTTTTTTTCAAAATTTTTCCGATTTTAATTTTTATTTTTCAAAATTTTTCCGATTTTAATTTTTATTTTTCAAAATTTTTCCGATTTTAATTTTTTTATTTTTCAAAATTTTTCCGATTTTAATTTTTATTTTTCAAAATTTTTCCGATTTTAATTTTTATTTTTCAAAATTTTTCCGATTTTAATTTTTATTTTTCAAAATTTTTCCGATTTTAATTTTTATTTTTCAAAATTTTTCCGATTTTAATTTTTATTTTTCAAAATTTTTCCGATTTTAATTTTTATTTTTCAAAATTTTTCCGATTTTAATTTTTATTTTTCAAAATTTTTCCGATTTTAATTTTTATTTTTCAAAATTTTTCCGATTTTAATTTTTATTTTTCAAAATTTTTCCGATTTTAATTTTTATTTTTCAAAATTTTTCCGATTTTAATTTTTATTTTTCAAAATTTTTCCGATTTTAATTTTTATTTTTCAAAATTTTTTTTAATTTTAATTTTAATTTTTATTTTTCAAAATTTTTCCGATTTTAATTTTTATTTTTCAAAATTTTTCCGATTTTAATTTTTATTTTTCAAAATTTTTCCGATTTTAATTTTTATTTTTCAAAATTTTTCCGATTTTAATTTTTATTTTTCAAAATTCAAAATTTTTCCGATTTTAATTTTTTTTTATTTTTCAAAATTTTTCCGATTTTAATTTTTATTTTTCAAAATTTTTCCGATTTTAATTTTTATTTTTCAAAATTTTTCCGATTTTAATTTTTATTTTTCAAAATTTTTCCGATTTTAATTTTTATTTTTCAAAATTTTCCGATTTTAATTTTTTCATTTTTCAAAATTTTTTTTATTTTAATTTTTCCGATTTTATTTTTCAAAATTTTTCGATTTTAATTTTTATTTTTCAAAATTTTTCCGATTTTAATTTTTATTTTTCAAAATTTTTCCGATTTTAATTTTTATTTTTCAAAATTTTTCCGATTTTAATTTTTATTTTTCAAAATTTTCCGATTTTAATTTTATTTTTCAAAATTTTTCCGATTTTAATTTTTATTTTTCAAAATTTTAATTTTAATTTTATTTTTCAAAATTTTTCCGATTTTAATTTTTATTTTTCAAAATTTTTCCGATTTTAATTTTTATTTTTCAAAATTTTTCCGATTTTAATTTTTATTTTTCAAAATTTTTGATTTTAATTTTATTTTTCAAAATTTTTCCGATTTTAATTTTTATTTTTCAAAATTTTTCCGATTTTAATTTTTATTTTTCAAAATTTTTCCGATTTTAATTTTTATTTTTCAAAATTTTTTTTTCAAAATTTTTCCGATTTTAATTTTTATTTTTCAAAATTTTTCCGATTTTAATTTTTATTTTTCAAAATTTTTCCGATTTTAATTTTTATTTTTCAAAATTTTTCCGATTTTAATTTTTATTTTTCAAAATTTTTCCGATTTTAATTTTTATTTTTCAAAATTTTTCCGATTTTAATTTTTATTTTTCAAAATTTTTCCGATTTTAATTTTTTTTTATTTTTCAAAATTTTTCGATTTTAATTTTTATTTTTCAAAATTTTTCCGATTTTAATTTTTATTTTTCAAAATTTTTCCGATTTTAATTTTTATTTTTCAAAATTTTTCCGATTTTAATTTTTATTTTTCAAAATTTTTCCGATTTTAATTTTTATTTTTCAAAATTTTTCCGATTTTAATTTTTATTTTTCAAAATTTTTCCGATTTTAATTTTTTTTTTTTCAAAATTTTTCCGATTTTAATTTTTATTTTTCAAAATTTTTCCGATTTTAATTTTTATTTTTCAAAATTTTTCCGATTTTAATTTTTATTTTTCAAAATTTTTCCGATTTTAATTTTTATTTTTCAAAATTTTTCCGATTTTAATTTTTATTTTTCAAAATTTTTCCGATTTTAATTTTATTTTTCAAAATTTTTCCGATTTTAATTTTTATTTTTCAAAATTTTTCCGATTTTAATTTTTATTTTTCAAAATTTTTCCGATTTTAATTTTTATTTTTCAAAATTTTTCCGATTTTAATTTTTATTTTTCAAAATTTTTCCGATTTTAATTTTTATTTTTCAAAATTTTTCCGATTTTAATTTTTATTTTTCAAAATTTTTCCGATTTTAATTTTTATTTTTCAAAATTTTTCCGATTTTAATTTTTATTTTTCAAAATTTTTCCGATTTTTTTTTTTTCAAAATTTTTCCGATTTTAATTTTTATTTTTCAAAATTTTTCCGATTTTAATTTTTATTTTTCAAAATTTTTCCGATTTTAATTTTTATTTTTCAAAATTTTTCCGATTTTAATTTTTATTTTTCAAAATTTTTTTAATTTTTATTTTTCAAAATTTTTCCGATTTTAATTTTTTTCAAAATTTTTCCGATTTTAATTTTTATTTTTCAAAATTTTTCCGATTTTAATTTTTTTTTCAAAATTTTTCCGATTTTAATTTTTATTTTTCAAAATTTTTCCGATTTTAATTTTTATTTTTCAAAATTTTTCCGATTTTAATTTTTATTTTTCAAAATTTTTCCGATTTTAATTTTTATTTTTCAAAATTTTTCCGATTTTAATTTTTATTTTTCAAAATTTTTCCGATTTTAATTTTTATTTTTCAAAATTTTTCCGATTTTAATTTTTATTTTTCAAAATTTTTCCGATTTTAATTTTTATTTTTCAAAATTTTTCCGATTTTAATTTTTATTTTTCAAAATTTTTCCGATTTTAATTTTTATTTTTCAAAATTTTTCCGATTTTAATTTTTATTTTTCAAAATTTTTCCGATTTTAATTTTTATTTTTCAAAATTTTTCCGATTTTAATTTTTATTTTTCAAAATTTTTCCGATTTTAATTTTTATTTTTCAAAATTTTTCCGATTTTAATTTTTATTTTTCAAAATTTTTCCGATTTTAATTTTTATTTTTCAAAATTTTTCCGATTTTAATTTTTATTTTTCAAAATTTTTCCGATTTTAATTTTTATTTTTCAAAATTTTTCCGATTTTAATTTTTATTTTTCAAAATTTTTCCGATTTTAATTTTTATTTTTCAAAATTTTTCCGATTTTAATTTTTATTTTTCAAAATTTTCCGATTTTAATTTTTATTTTTCAAAATTTTTCCGATTTTAATTTTTATTTTTCAAAATTTTTCCGATTTTAATTTTTTTATTTTTCAAAATTTTTCCGATTTTAATTTTTAATTTTCAAAATTTTCCGATTTTAATTTTTATTTTTCAAAATTTTTCCGATTTTAATTTTTATTTTTCAAAATTTTTCCGATTTTAATTTTTATTTTTCAAAATTTTTCCGATTTTAATTTTTATTTTTCAAAATTTTCCGATTTTAATTTTTATTTTTCAAAATTTTTCCGATTTTAATTTTTATTTTTCAAAATTTTTCCGATTTTAATTTTTATTTTTCAAAATTTTTCCGATTTTAATTTTATTTTTCAAAATTTTTCCGATTTTAATTTTTATTTTTCAAAATTTTTCCGATTTTAATTTTTATTTTTCAAAATTTTTCCGATTTTAATTTTATTTTTTTCAAATTAATTTTTATTTTAAAAATTTTTTTAATTTTTATTTTTCAAAATTTTTCCGATTTTAATTTTTTTTTCAAAATTTTTCCGATTTTAATTTTTATTTTTCAAAATTTTTCCGATTTTAATTTTATTTTTCAAAATTTTTCCGATTTTAATTTTTATTTTTCAAAATTTTTCCGATTTTAATTTTTATTTTCAAAATTTTTTTCCGATTTTAATTTTTTTTTCAAAATTTTTCCGATTTTAATTTTTATTTTTCAAAATTTTTCCGATTTTAATTTTTATTTTTCAAAATTTTTCGATTTTAATTTTTATTTTTCAAAATTTTCCCGATTTTAATTTTTATTTTTCAAAATTTTCCGATTTTAATTTTTATTTTTCAAAATTTTTCCGATTTTAATTTTTATTTTTCAAAATTTTTCCGATTTTAATTTTTATTTTTCAAAATTTTTCCGATTTTAATTTTTATTTTTCAAAATTTTTCCGATTTTAATTTTTATTTTTCAAAATTTTTCCGATTTTAATTTTTTTTTCATTTTTCAAAATTTTTCAAAATTTTAATTTTAATTTTTCAAAATTTTTCCGATTTTAATTTTTATTTTTCAAAATTTTTCCGATTTTAATTTTTATTTTTCAAAATTTTTCCGATTTTAATTTTTATTTTTCAAAATTTTTCCGATTTTAATTTTTATTTTTCAAAATTTTTCCGATTTTAATTTTAATTTTTTTTTCAAATTTTTCCGATTTTAATTTTTATTTTTCAAAATTTTTCCGATTTTAATTTTTATTTTTCAAAATTTTTCCGATTTTAATTTTTATTTTTCAAAATTTTTCCGATTTTAATTTTTTTTTTTTTCCGATTTTAATTTTTTTTTCAAAATTTTCCGATTTTATTTTTTATTTTTCAAAATTTTTCCGATTTTAATTTTTATTTTTCAAAATTTTTCCGATTTTAATTTTTATTTTTCAAAATTTTTCCGATTTTAATTTTTATTTTTCAAAATTTTTCCGATTTTAATTTTTATTTTTCAAAATTTTTCCGATTTTAATTTTTATTTTTCAAAATTTTTCCGATTTTAATTTTTTTTCATTTTTCAAAATTTTTCCGATTTTAATTTTTATTTTTCAAAATTTTTCCGATTTTAATTTTTATTTTTCAAAATTTTTCCGATTTTAATTTTTATTTTTCAAAATTTTTCCGATTTTAATTTTTATTTTTCAAAATTTTTCCGATTTTAATTTTATTTTTCAAAATTTTTCCGATTTTAATTTTTATTTTTCAAAATTTTCCGATTTTAATTTTTATTTTTCAAAATTTTTCCGATTTTAATTTTTATTTTTCAAAATTTTCCGATTTTAATTTTTATTTTTCAAAATTTTTCCGATTTTAATTTTTATTTTTCAAAATTTTTCCGATTTTAATTTTTTTTTTTCAAAATTTTTCCGATTTTAATTTTTATTTTTCAAAATTTTTCCGATTTTAATTTTTATTTTTCAAAATTTTTCCGATTTTAATTTTTATTTTTCAAAATTTTTCCGATTTTAATTTTTATTTTTCAAAATTTTTCCGATTTTAATTTTTATTTTTCAAAATTTTTCCGATTTTAATTTTTATTTTTCAAAATTTTTCCGATTTTAATTTTTATTTTTCAAAATTTTTCCGATTTTAATTTTTATTTTTCAAAATTTTTCCGATTTTAATTTTTTTTTTTTTAAAATTTTTTCAAATTTTAATTTTTATTTTTCAAAATTTTTCCGATTTTAATTTTTATTTTTCAAAATTTTTCCGATTTTAATTTTTATTTTTCAAAATTTTTCCGATTTTAATTTTTATTTTTCAAAATTTTTTTTATTTTAATTTTTTTTATTTTTCAAAATTTTTCCGATTTTAATTTTTATTTTTCAAAATTTTTCCGATTTTAATTTTTATTTTTCAAAATTTTTCCGATTTTAATTTTTATTTTTCAAAATTTTTCCGATTTTAATTTTTATTTTTCAAAATTTTTCCGATTTTAATTTTTATTTTTCAAAATTTTTCCGATTTTAATTTTTATTTTTCAAAATTTTTCCGATTTTAATTTTTTCAAATTTTTTTTTTCAAATTTTAATTTTAATTTTATTTTTCAAAATTTTTCCGATTTTAATTTTTATTTTTCAAAATTTTTCGATTTTAATTTTTATTTTTCAAAATTTTTCCGATTTTAATTTTTATTTTTCAAAATTTTTCCGATTTTAATTTTTTTTTTTCAAAATTTTTCCGATTTTAATTTTTATTTTTCAAAATTTTTCCGATTTTAATTTTTATTTTTCAAAATTTTTCCGATTTTAATTTTTATTTTTCAAAATTTTTCCGATTTTAATTTTTATTTTTCAAAATTTTTCCGATTTTAATTTTTATTTTTCAAAATTTTTCCGATTTTAATTTTTATTTTTCAAAATTTTTCCGATTTTAATTTTTATTTTTCAAAATTTTTCCGATTTTAATTTTTTTTTCAAATTTTTCAAAATTTTTCCGATTTTAATTTTTATTTTTCAAAATTTTTCCGATTTTAATTTTTATTTTTTTTCCGATTTTAATTTTATTTTTCAAATTTTTCCGATTTTAATTTTTATTTTTCAAAATTTTTCCGATTTTAATTTTTATTTTTCAAAATTTTTCCGATTTTAATTTTTATTTTTCAAAATTTTTCCGATTTTAATTTTTATTTTTCAAAATTTTTCCGATTTTAATTTTTATTTTTCAAAATTTTTCCGATTTTAATTTTTATTTTTCAAAATTTTTCCGATTTTAATTTTTATTTTTCAAAATTTTTCCGATTTTAATTTTTATTTTTCAAAATTTTTCCGATTTTAATTTTTATTTTTCAAAATTTTTCCGATTTTAATTTTTTTTATTTTTCAAAATTTTTCCGATTTTAATTTTTATTTTTCAAAATTTTTCCGATTTTAATTTTTATTTTTCAAAATTTTTCCGATTTTAATTTTTATTTTTCAAAATTTTTCCGATTTTAATTTTTATTTTTCAAAATTTTTCCGATTTTAATTTTTTTTTTTTCAAATTTTTCAAAATTTTTCCGATTTTAATTTTTATTTTTCAAAATTTTTCCGATTTTAATTTTTATTTTTCAAAATTTTTCCGATTTTAATTTTTATTTTTCAAAATTTTTCCGATTTTAATTTTATTTTTCAAAATTTTTCCGATTTTAATTTTTATTTTTCAAAATTTTCCGATTTTAATTTTTATTTTTCAAAATTTTTCCGATTTTAATTTTTATTTTTCAAAATTTTTCCGATTTTAATTTTTATTTTTCAAAATTTTTCCGATTTTAATTTTTATTTTTCAAAATTTTTTTTCAAAATTTTTCCGATTTTAATTTTTATTTTTCAAAATTTTTCCGATTTTAATTTTTATTTTTCAAAATTTTTCCGATTTTAATTTTTATTTTTCAAAATTTTTCCGATTTTAATTTTTATTTTTCAAAATTTTTCCGATTTTAATTTTTATTTTTCAAAATTTTTCCGATTTTAATTTTTATTTTTCAAAATTTTTCCGATTTTATTTTTATTTTTCAAAATTTTTTTTTATTTTAAAATTTTTTTAATTTTTCAAAATTTTTCCGATTTTAATTTTTATTTTTCAAAATTTTTCCGATTTTAATTTTTATTTTTCAAAATTTTTCCGATTTTAATTTTTATTTTTCAAAATTTTTCCGATTTTAATTTTTATTTTTCAAAATTTTTCCGATTTTAATTTTTATTTTTCAAAATTTTTCCGATTTTAATTTTTATTTTTCAAAATTTTTCCGATTTTAATTTTTATTTTTCAAAATTTTTCCGATTTTAATTTTTATTTTTCAAAATTTTTCCGATTTTAATTTTTATTTTTCAAAATTTTTCCGATTTTAATTTTTATTTTTCAAAATTTTTCCGATTTTAATTTTTATTTTTCAAAATTTTTCCGATTTTAATTTTTATTTTTCAAAATTTTTCCGATTTTAATTTTTATTTTTCAAAATTTTTCCGATTTTAATTTTTATTTTTCAAAATTTTTTTAATTTTATTTTTCATTTTAATTTTAATTTTATTTTTTTTTTCCGATTTTAATTTTTATTTTTCAAAATTTTTCCGATTTTAATTTTTATTTTTCAAAATTTTTCCGATTTTAATTTTTATTTTTCAAAATTTTTCCGATTTTAATTTTTTTTTTTCAAAATTTTTCCGATTTTAATTTTTATTTTTCAAAATTTTTCCGATTTTAATTTTTTTTTCATTTTTTAATTTTTATTTTTCAAAATTTTTCCGATTTTAATTTTTATTTTTCAAAATTTTTCCGATTTTAATTTTTATTTTTCAAAATTTTTCCGATTTTAATTTTTATTTTTCAAAATTTTTCCGATTTTAATTTTTATTTTTCAAAATTTTTCCGATTTTAATTTTTATTTTTCAAAATTTTTCCGATTTTAATTTTTATTTTTCAAAATTTTTCCGATTTTAATTTTTATTTTTCAAAATTTTTCCGATTTTAATTTTTATTTTTCAAAATTTTTCCGATTTTAATTTTTATTTTTCAAAATTTTTCCGATTTTAATTTTTATTTTTCAAAATTTTTCCGATTTTAATTTTTATTTTTTTCAAAATTTTTCCGATTTTAATTTTTTTTTTCAAAATTTTTCCGATTTTAATTTTTATTTTTCAAAATTTTTTTTAATTTTTATTTTTCAAAATTTTTTTAATTTTTATTTTTCAAAATTTTTCCGATTTTAATTTTTATTTTTCAAAATTTTTCCGATTTTAATTTTTTTTTTTTCAAAATTTTTCCGATTTTAATTTTTATTTTTCAAAATTTTTCCGATTTTAATTTTTATTTTTCAAAATTTTCCGATTTTAATTTTTATTTTTCAAAATTTTTCCGATTTTAATTTTTATTTTTCAAAATTTTTCCGATTTTAATTTTTATTTTTCAAAATTTTTCCGATTTTAATTTTTTTTTCAAAATTTTTTTTATTTTTCAAAATTTTCCGATTTTAATTTTTATTTTTCAAAATTTTTCCGATTTTAATTTTTATTTTTCAAAATTTTTCCGATTTTAATTTTTATTTTTCAAAATTTTTCCGATTTTAATTTTTATTTTTCAAAATTTTTCCGATTTTAATTTTTATTTTTCAAAATTTTTCCGATTTTAATTTTTATTTTTCAAAATTTTTCCGATTTTAATTTTTATTTTTCAAAATTTTTCCGATTTTAATTTTTTTTTTTCAAAATTTTTCCGATTTTAATTTTTATTTTTCAAAATTTTTCCGATTTTAATTTTTATTTTTCAAAATTTTTCCGATTTTAATTTTTATTTTTCAAAATTTTTCCGATTTTAATTTTTATTTTTCAAAATTTTTCCGATTTTAATTTTTATTTTTCAAAATTTTTCCGATTTTAATTTTTATTTTTCAAAATTTTTCCGATTTTAATTTTTATTTTTCAAAATTTTTCCGATTTTAATTTTATTTTTCAAAATTTTTCCGATTTTAATTTTTATTTTTCAAAATTTTTCCGATTTTAATTTTTATTTTTCAAAATTTTCCGATTTTAATTTTTATTTTTCAAAATTTTTCGATTTTAATTTTTATTTTTCAAAATTTTTCCGATTTTAATTTTTATTTTTCAAAATTTTCCGATTTTAATTTTATTTTTCAAAATTTTTCCGATTTTAATTTTTATTTTTCAAAATTTTTCCGATTTTAATTTTTATTTTTCAAAATTTTTCCGATTTTAATTTTTTTTTTTCAAAATTTTTCCGATTTTAATTTTTATTTTTCAAAATTTTTCCGATTTTAATTTTTATTTTTCAAAATTTTTCCGATTTTAATTTTTATTTTTCAAAATTTTTCCGATTTTAATTTTTATTTTTCAAAATTTTTCCGATTTTAATTTTTATTTTTCAAAATTTTTTTTATTTTAATTTTTATTTTTCAAAATTTTTCCGATTTTAATTTTTATTTTTCAAAATTTTTCCGATTTTAATTTTTATTTTTCAAAATTTTTCGATTTTAATTTTTATTTTTCAAAATTTTTCCGATTTTAATTTTTATTTTTCAAAATTTTCCGATTTTAATTTTTATTTTTCAAAATTTTTCCGATTTTAATTTTTATTTTTCAAAATTTTTCCGATTTTAATTTTTATTTTTCAAAATTTTTCCGATTTTAATTTTTTTTTTTCAAAATTTTTCCGATTTTAATTTTTATTTTTCAAAATTTTTTTTATTTTAATTTTTATTTTTCAAAATTTTTCCGATTTTAATTTTTATTTTTCAAAATTTTTCCGATTTTAATTTTTATTTTTCAAAATTTTTCCGATTTTAATTTTTATTTTTCAAAATTTTTCCGATTTTAATTTTTATTTTTCAAAATTTTTCCGATTTTAATTTTTATTTTTCAAAATTTTAATTTTATTTTTCGATTTTTCCGATTTTAATTTTTATTTTTCAAAATTTTTCCGATTTTAATTTTTATTTTTCAAAATTTTTCCGATTTTAATTTTTATTTTTCAAAATTTTTCCGATTTTAATTTTTATTTTTCAAAATTTTTCCGATTTTAATTTTTATTTTTCAAAATTTTTCCGATTTTAATTTTTATTTTCAAAATTTTTCCGATTTTAAATTTTATTTTTTTAATTTTTATTTTTTTCAAAATTTTCCGATTTTAATTTTTATTTTTCAAAATTTTTCCGATTTTAATTTTTATTTTTCAAAATTTTTCCGATTTTAATTTTATTTTTCAAAATTTTTCCGATTTTAATTTTTATTTTTCAAAATTTTTCCGATTTTAATTTTTATTTTTCAAAATTTTTCCGATTTTAATTTTTATTTTTCAAAATTTTTCCGATTTTAATTTTTATTTTTCAAAATTTTTCCGATTTTAATTTTTATTTTTCAAAATTTTTCCGATTTTAATTTTTATTTTTCAAAATTTTTCCGATTTTAATTTTTATTTTTCAAAATTTTCCGATTTTAATTTTTATTTTTCAAAATTTTTTTAATTTTTATTTTTCAAAATTTTTTTAATTTTTATTTTTCAAAATTTTTCCGATTTTAATTTTTATTTTTCAAAATTTTTCCGATTTTAATTTTTATTTTTCAAAATTTTCCGATTTTAATTTTTATTTTTCAAAATTTTTCCGATTTTAATTTTTATTTTTCAAAATTTTTCCGATTTTAATTTTTATTTTTCAAAATTTTTCCGATTTTAATTTTTATTTTTCAAAATTTTTCCGATTTTAATTTTTATTTTTCAAAATTTTTCCGATTTTAATTTTTATTTTTCAAAATTTTTCCGATTTTAATTTTTATTTTTCAAAATTTTTAATTTTTATTTTTCAAAATTTCGATTTTAATTTTTATTTTTCAAAATTTTTCCGATTTTAATTTTTATTTTTCAAAATTTTTCCGATTTTAATTTTTATTTTTCAAAATTTTTCCGATTTTAATTTTTATTTTTCAAAATTTTTCCGATTTTAATTTTTATTTTTCAAAATTTTTCCGATTTTAATTTTTATTTTTCAAAATTTTTCCGATTTTAATTTTATTTTTCAAAATTTTTCCGATTTTAATTTTTTTTTTTCAAAATTTTTTTTTCAAATTTTAATTTTAATTTTATTTTCAAAATTTTTCCGATTTTAATTTTTATTTTTCAAAATTTTTCGATTTTAATTTTTATTTTTCAAAATTTTTCCGATTTTAATTTTTATTTTTCAAAATTTTTCCGATTTTAATTTTTATTTTTCAAAATTTTTCCGATTTTAATTTTTATTTTTCAAAATTTTTCCGATTTTAATTTTTATTTTTCAAAATTTTTCCGATTTTAATTTTTATTTTTCAAAATTTTTCCGATTTTAATTTTTATTTTTCAAAATTTTTCCGATTTTAATTTTTATTTTTCAAAATTTTTCCGATTTTAATTTTTATTTTTCAAAATTTTTCCGATTTTAATTTTTATTTTTCAAAATTTTTCCGATTTTAATTTTTATTTTTCAAAATTTTTCCGATTTTAATTTTTATTTTTTCAAAATTTTTCCGATTTTAATTTTTATTTTTCAAAATTTTTCCGATTTTAATTTTTATTTTTCAAAATTTTTCCGATTTTAATTTTTATTTTTCAAAATTTTTCCGATTTTAATTTTTATTTTTCAAAATTTTTCCGATTTTAATTTTTATTTTTCAAAATTTTTCCGATTTTAATTTTTATTTTTCAAAATTTTTCCGATTTTAATTTTTATTTTTCAAAATTTTCCGATTTTAATTTTTATTTTTCAAAATTTTTCCGATTTTAATTTTTATTTTTCAAAATTTTTCCGATTTTAATTTTTATTTTTCAAAATTTTTCCGATTTTAATTTTAATTTTTTTTTATTTTTTTTTCAAATTTTTCCGATTTTAATTTTTATTTTTCAAAATTTTTCCGATTTTAATTTTTTTTTTTCAAAATTTTTCCGATTTTAATTTTTATTTTTCAAAATTTTTCCGATTTTAATTTTTATTTTTCAAAATTTTTCCGATTTTAATTTTTATTTTTCAAAATTTTTCCGATTTTAATTTTTATTTTTCAAAATTTTTCCGATTTTAATTTTTATTTTTCAAAATTTTTCCGATTTTAATTTTTATTTTTCAAAATTTTTCCGATTTTAATTTTTATTTTTCAAAATTTTTTTTTCATTTTAATTTTTATTTTCAAAATTTTTCCGATTTTAATTTTTTTTTTTCAAAATTTTTCCGATTTTAATTTTTATTTTTCAAAATTTTCCGATTTTAATTTTTATTTTTCAAAATTTTTCCGATTTTAATTTTTATTTTTCAAAATTTTTCCGATTTTAATTTTTATTTTTCAAAATTTTTCCGATTTTAATTTTTATTTTTCAAAATTTTTCCGATTTTAATTTTTATTTTTCAAAATTTTTCCGATTTTAATTTTTATTTTTCAAAATTTTTCCGATTTTAATTTTTATTTTTCAAAATTTTTCCGATTTTAATTTTATTTTTCAAAATTTTTCCGATTTTAATTTTTATTTTTCAAAATTTTTCCGATTTTAATTTTTATTTTTCAAAATTTTTCCGATTTTAATTTTTATTTTTCAAAATTTTTCCGATTTTAATTTTTATTTTTCAAAATTTTTCCGATTTTAATTTTTATTTTTCAAAATTTTTCCGATTTTAATTTTTATTTTTCAAAATTTTTCCGATTTTAATTTTTATTTTTCAAAATTTTTCCGATTTTAATTTTTATTTTTCAAAATTTTTCCGATTTTAATTTTTCAAAATTTTTCCGATTTTAATTTTTATTTTTCAAAATTTTTCCGATTTTAATTTTTATTTTTCAAAATTTTTCCGATTTTAATTTTTATTTTTCAAAATTTTTCCGATTTTAATTTTTATTTTTCAAAATTTTTCCGATTTTAATTTTATTTTTTTCAAAATTTTTCCGATTTTAATTTTTATTTTTCAAAATTTTTCCGATTTTAATTTTTATTTTTCAAAATTTTTCCGATTTTAATTTTTATTTTTCAAAATTTTCAAAATTTTTCCGATTTTAATTTTTATTTTTCAAAATTTTTCCGATTTTAATTTTTATTTTTCAAAATTTTTCCGATTTTAATTTTTATTTTTCAAAATTTTTCCGATTTTAATTTTTATTTTTCAAAATTTTTCCGATTTTAATTTTTATTTTTCAAAATTTTTCCGATTTTAATTTTTCATTTTTCAAAATTTTTCCGATTTTTAATTTTTATTTTTCAAAATTTTTCCGATTTTAATTTTTATTTTTCAAAATTTTTCGATTTTAATTTTTATTTTTCAAAATTTTTCCGATTTTAATTTTTATTTTTCAAAATTTTTCCGATTTTAATTTTTATTTTTCAAAATTTTTCCGATTTTAATTTTTTTTCATTTTTCAAAATTTTTCCGATTTTAATTTTTATTTTTCAAAATTTTTCCGATTTTAATTTTTATTTTTCAAAATTTTTCCGATTTTAATTTTTATTTTTCAAAATTTTTCGATTTTAATTTTTATTTTTCAAAATTTTTCCGATTTTAATTTTATTTTTCAAAATTTTTCCGATTTTAATTTTTATTTTTCAAAATTTTTCCGATTTTAATTTTTATTTTTCAAAATTTTTCCGATTTTAATTTTATTTTTCAAAATTTTTCCGATTTTAATTTTTATTTTTCAAAATTTTTCCGATTTTAATTTTTATTTTTCAAAATTTTTCCGATTTTAATTTTTATTTTTCAAAATTTTTCCGATTTTAATTTTTATTTTTCAAAATTTTTCCGATTTTAATTTTTATTTTTCAAAATTTTTCCGATTTTAATTTTTATTTTTCAAAATTTTTCCGATTTTAATTTTTATTTTTCAAAATTTTTCGATTTTAATTTTTATTTTTCAAAATTTTTCCGATTTTAATTTTATTTTTCAAAATTTTTCCGATTTTAATTTTTTTATTTTTCAAAATTTTTCCGATTTTAATTTTTATTTTTCAAAATTTTTCCGATTTTAATTTTTATTTTTCAAAATTTTTCCGATTTTAATTTTTATTTTTCAAAATTTTTCCGATTTTAATTTTTATTTTTCAAAATTTTTCCGATTTTAATTTTATTTTTCAAAATTTTTCCGATTTTAATTTTTATTTTTCAAAATTTTTCCGATTTTAATTTTTATTTTTCAAAATTTTTCCGATTTTAATTTTTATTTTTCAAAATTTTTCCGATTTTAATTTTATTTTAAAATTTTTCCGATTTTAATTTTTATTTTTCAAAATTTTTCCGATTTTAATTTTTATTTTTCAAAATTTTTCCGATTTTAATTTTTATTTTTCAAAATTTTTCCGATTTTAATTTTTATTTTTCAAAATTTTTCCGATTTTAATTTTTATTTTTCAAAATTTTTCCGATTTTAATTTTTATTTTTCAAAATTTTTCCGATTTTAATTTTTATTTTTCAAAATTTTTCCGATTTTAATTTTTATTTTTCAAAATTTTTCCGATTTTAATTTTTATTTTTCAAAATTTTTCCGATTTTAATTTTTATTTTTCAAAATTTTTCCGATTTTAATTTTTATTTTTTTTAATTTTTTTCAAAATTTTAATTTTAATTTTTCAAAATTTTTCGATTTTAATTTTTTTTCAAAATTTTTCCGATTTTAATTTTATTTTTCAAAATTTTTCCGATTTTAATTTTTATTTTTCAAAATTTTTCCGATTTTAATTTTTATTTTTCAAAATTTTTCCGATTTTAATTTTTATTTTTCAAAATTTTTCCGATTTTAATTTTTATTTTTCAAAATTTTTCCGATTTTAATTTTTATTTTTCAAAATTTTTCCGATTTTAATTTTTATTTTTCAAAATTTTTCCGATTTTAATTTTTATTTTTCAAAATTTTTCCGATTTTAATTTTTATTTTTCAAAATTTTTCCGATTTTAATTTTTATTTTTCAAAATTTTTCCGATTTTAATTTTTATTTTTCAAAATTTTTCCGATTTTAATTTTTATTTTTCAAAATTTTCCGATTTTAATTTTTATTTTTCAAAATTTTTCCGATTTTAATTTTTATTTTTCAAAATTTTTCCGATTTTAATTTTATTTTTCAAAATTTTTCCGATTTTAATTTTTATTTTTCAAAATTTTTCCGATTTTAATTTTTATTTTTCAAAATTTTTCCGATTTTAATTTTTATTTTTCAAAATTTTTCCGATTTTAATTTTTATTTTTCAAAATTTTTCCGATTTTAATTTTTATTTTTCAAAATTTTTCCGATTTTAATTTTTATTTTTCAAAATTTTTCCGATTTTAATTTTTCCGATTTTAATTTTTTTTTCAAAATTTTTCCGATTTTAATTTTTATTTTTCAAAATTTTCCGATTTTAATTTTTATTTTTCAAAATTTTTCCGATTTTAATTTTTATTTTTCAAAATTTTTCCGATTTTAATTTTATTTTTCAAAATTTTTCCGATTTTAATTTTATTTTTCAAAATTTTTCCGATTTTAATTTTTTTTTTTTCAAAATTTTTCCGATTTTAATTTTTATTTTTCAAAATTTTTCCGATTTTAATTTTTATTTTTCAAAATTTTTCCGATTTTAATTTTATTTTTCAAAATTTTTCCGATTTTAATTTTTATTTTTCAAAATTTTCCGATTTTAATTTTTATTTTTCAAAATTTTTCCGATTTTAATTTTTATTTTTCAAAATTTTTCCGATTTTAATTTTTATTTTTCAAAATTTTTCCGATTTTAATTTTTATTTTTCAAAATTTTTCCGATTTTAATTTTTATTTTTCAAAATTTTCCGATTTTAATTTTTATTTTTCAAAATTTTTCCGATTTTAATTTTTATTTTTCAAAATTTTTCCGATTTTAATTTTTATTTTTCAAAATTTTTCCGATTTTAATTTTTATTTTTCAAAATTTTTCCGATTTTAATTTTTATTTTTCAAAATTTTTCCGATTTTAATTTTTATTTTTCAAAATTTTTCCGATTTTAATTTTTATTTTTCAAAATTTTTCCGATTTTAATTTTTATTTTTCAAAATTTTTCCGATTTTAATTTTTATTTTTCAAAATTTTTCCGATTTTAATTTTTATTTTTCAAAATTTTTCCGATTTTAATTTTTATTTTTCAAAATTTTTCCGATTTTAATTTTTATTTTTCAAAATTTTTCCGATTTTAATTTTTATTTTTCAAAATTTTTCCGATTTTAATTTTTATTTTTCAAAATTTTTTTTAATTTTATTTTTCAAAATTTTTCCGATTTTAATTTTTATTTTTCAAAATTTTTCCGATTTTAATTTTTTTTTCATTTTTCAAAATTTTTTTTCAAAATTTTTCGATTTTAATTTTATTTTTCAAAATTTTTCCGATTTTAATTTTTATTTTTCAAAATTTTTCCGATTTTAATTTTTATTTTTCAAAATTTTTCCGATTTTAATTTTTATTTTTCAAAATTTTTCCGATTTTAATTTTTATTTTTCAAAATTTTTCCGATTTTAATTTTTTTTTTTTCAAAATTTTTTTTTTTAATTTTTATTTTTCAAAATTTTTCCGATTTTAATTTTTATTTTTCAAAATTTTCCGATTTTAATTTTTATTTTTCAAAATTTTTCCGATTTTAATTTTTATTTTTCAAAATTTTTCCGATTTTAATTTTTATTTTTCAAAATTTTTCCGATTTTAATTTTATTTTTCAAAATTTTTTTTTAATTTTTATTTTTCAAAATTTTTCCGATTTTAATTTTTCAAAATTTTTTTTTTCGATTTTAATTTTTATTTTTCAAAATTTTTCCGATTTTAATTTTATTTTTCAAAATTTTTCCGATTTTAATTTTTATTTTTCAAAATTTTTCCGATTTTAATTTTTATTTTTCAAAATTTTTCCGATTTTAATTTTATTTTTCAAAATTTTTCCGATTTTAATTTTTATTTTTCAAAATTTTTCCGATTTTAATTTTTATTTTTCAAAATTTTTCCGATTTTAATTTTTATTTTTCAAAATTTTTCCGATTTTAATTTTTATTTTTCAAAATTTTTCCGATTTTAATTTTTATTTTTCAAAATTTTTCCGATTTTAATTTTTATTTTTCAAAATTTTTCCGATTTTAATTTTTATTTTTCAAAATTTTTCCGATTTTAATTTTTATTTTTCAAAATTTTTCCGATTTTAATTTTTATTTTTCAAAATTTTTCCGATTTTAATTTTTATTTTTCAAAATTTTTTTTTCGATTTTTTCCGATTTTAATTTTTTTTCAAAATTTTCCGATTTTAATTTTTATTTTTCAAAATTTTTCCGATTTTAATTTTTTTTTTCAAAATTTTTCCGATTTTAATTTTTATTTTTCAAAATTTTTCCGATTTTAATTTTTATTTTTCAAAATTTTTCCGATTTTAATTTTATTTTTCAAAATTTTCCGATTTTAATTTTATTTTTTCAAAATTTTTCCGATTTTAATTTTTTTTTTTCAAAATTTTTCCGATTTTAATTTTTTATTTTTCAAAATTTTTCCGATTTTAATTTTTATTTTTCAAAATTTTTCCGATTTTAATTTTTATTTTTCAAAATTTTTCCGATTTTAATTTTTATTTTTCAAAATTTTTCCGATTTTAATTTTTATTTTTCAAAATTTTTCCGATTTTAATTTTTATTTTTCAAAATTTTTCCGATTTTAATTTTTATTTTTCAAAATTTTTCCGATTTTAATTTTTTTTCAAAATTTTTCCGATTTTAATTTTTATTTTTCAAAATTTTTCCGATTTTAATTTTTATTTTTCAAAATTTTATTTTATTTTTCAAAATTTTTTTTTTAAAATTTTTCAAATTTTAATTTTAATTTTATTTTTCAAAATTTTTCCGATTTTAATTTTTATTTTTCAAAATTTTTCCGATTTTAATTTTTATTTTTCAAAATTTTTCCGATTTTAATTTTTATTTTTCAAAATTTTTCGATTTTAATTTTTATTTTTCAAAATTTTTCCGATTTTAATTTTTATTTTTCAAAATTTTTCCGATTTTAATTTTTATTTTTCAAAATTTTTCCGATTTTAATTTTTATTTTTCAAAATTTTTCCGATTTTAATTTTTATTTTTCAAAATTTTTCCGATTTTAATTTTTCAAAATTTTCAAAATTAATTTTTTTTTTTTATTTTTCAAAATTTTCCGATTTTAATTTTTATTTTTCAAAATTTTTCCGATTTTAATTTTTATTTTTCAAAATTTCCGATTTTAATTTTTATTTTTCAAAATTTTTCCGATTTTAATTTTTATTTTTCAAAATTTTTCCGATTTTAATTTTTATTTTTCAAAATTTTTCCGATTTTAATTTTATTTTTCAAAATTTTTCCGATTTTAATTTTTATTTTTCAAAATTTTTCCGATTTTAATTTTTATTTTCAAAATTTTTCCGATTTTAATTTTTATTTTTCAAAATTTTTCCGATTTTAATTTTTATTTTTCAAAATTTTTCCGATTTTAATTTTTATTTTTCAAAATTTTCCGATTTTAATTTTTTATTTTTCAAAATTTTTCCGATTTTAATTTTTTTTATTTTTCAAAATTTTTCCGATTTTAATTTTTATTTTTCAAAATTTTTCCGATTTTAATTTTTATTTTTCAAAATTTTTCCGATTTTAATTTTTATTTTTCAAAATTTTTTTTTTTTATTTTAATTTTTATTTTTCAAAATTTTTCCGATTTTAATTTTTATTTTTCAAAATTTTTCCGATTTTAATTTTTATTTTTCAAAATTTTTTTTAATTTTATTTTTCAAAATTTTAATTTTAATTTTATTTTTCAAAATTTTTCCGATTTTAATTTTTATTTTTCAAAATTTTTCCGATTTTAATTTTTATTTTTCAAAATTTTTCCGATTTTAATTTTTATTTTTCAAAATTTTTCCGATTTTAATTTTTATTTTTCAAAATTTTTCCGATTTTAATTTTTATTTTTCAAAATTTTTTTTAATTTTATTTTTCAAAATTTTTCGATTTTAATTTTTTTTTCAAAATTTTTCCGATTTTAATTTTTATTTTTCAAAATTTTTCCGATTTTAATTTTTATTTTTCAAAATTTTTCCGATTTTAATTTTTATTTTTCAAAATTTTTCCGATTTTAATTTTTATTTTTCAAAATTTTTCCGATTTTAATTTTTATTTTTCAAAATTTTTCGATTTTAATTTTTTTTATTTTTCAAAATTTTTCCGATTTTAATTTTATTTTTCAAAATTTTTCCGATTTTAATTTTTATTTTTCAAAATTTTTCCGATTTTAATTTTATTTTTCAAAATTTTTCCGATTTTAATTTTTATTTTTCAAAATTTTTCCGATTTTAATTTTTATTTTTCAAAATTTTTCCGATTTTAATTTTTATTTTTCAAAATTTTTCCGATTTTAATTTTTATTTTTCAAAATTTTTCCGATTTTAATTTTTATTTTTCAAAATTTTTCCGATTTTAATTTTTATTTTTCAAAATTTTTCCGATTTTAATTTTTATTTTTCAAAATTTTCCGATTTTAATTTTTATTTTTCAAAATTTTTCCGATTTTAATTTTTATTTTTCAAAATTTTAATTTTAATTTTATTTTTCAAAATTTTTCCGATTTTAATTTTTATTTTTCAAAATTTTTCCGATTTTAATTTTTATTTTTCAAAATTTTTCCGATTTTAATTTTTATTTTTCAAAATTTTTCCGATTTTAATTTTTATTTTTCAAAATTTTTCCGATTTTAATTTTTATTTTTCAAAATTTTTCCGATTTTAATTTTTATTTTTCAAAATTTTTCCGATTTTAATTTTTATTTTTCAAAATTTTTCCGATTTTAATTTTTTTTTCAAAATTTTTCAAAATTTTTCCGATTTTAATTTTTATTTTTCAAAATTTTTCCGATTTTAATTTTTATTTTTCAAAATTTTTCCGATTTTAATTTTTATTTTTCAAAATTTTTCCGATTTTAATTTTTATTTTTCAAAATTTTTCCGATTTTAATTTTTATTTTTCAAAATTTTTCCGATTTTAATTTTTATTTTTTAATTTTATTTTTCAAAATTTTTCCGATTTTAATTTTTATTTTTCAAAATTTTTCCGATTTTAATTTTATTTTTCAAAATTTTTCCGATTTTAATTTTTATTTTTCAAAATTTTTCCGATTTTAATTTTATTTTTCAAAATTTTTCCGATTTTAATTTTTATTTTTCAAAATTTTTCGATTTTAATTTTTATTTTTCAAAATTTTTCCGATTTTAATTTTTATTTTTCAAAATTTTTCCGATTTTAATTTTTATTTTTCAAAATTTTTCCGATTTTAATTTTTATTTTTCAAAATTTTTCCGATTTTAATTTTATTTTTTCAAAATTTTTCCGATTTTAATTTTTTTTTCAAAATTTTTCCGATTTTAATTTTTATTTTTCAAAATTTTTCCGATTTTAATTTTATTTTTCAAAATTTTTCCGATTTTAATTTTTTTTCAAAATTTTTCCGATTTTAATTTTTTTTTCAAATTTTTCCGATTTTAATTTTTATTTTTCAAAATTTTTCCGATTTTAATTTTTATTTTTCAAAATTTTCCGATTTTAATTTTTTTTATTTTTCAAAATTTTTCGATTTTTTTAATTTATTTTTCAAAATTTTTCCGATTTTAATTTTTATTTTTCAAAATTTTTCCGATTTTAATTTTTATTTTTCAAAATTTTTCCGATTTTAATTTTATTTTTCAAAATTTTTTTTAATTTTATTTTTCAAAATTTTTCCGATTTTAATTTTTATTTTTCAAAATTTTCCGATTTTAATTTTTATTTTTCAAAATTTTTCCGATTTTAATTTTTATTTTTCAAAATTTTTCCGATTTTAATTTTTATTTTTCAAAATTTTTCCGATTTTAATTTTTTTTTTTTCAAAATTTTTTTTCAAATTTTAATTTTTTTTTATTTTTCAAAATTTTTCCGATTTTAATTTTTATTTTTCAAAATTTTTCCGATTTTAATTTTTATTTTTTTTCAAAATTTTTAATTTTATTTTAATTTTTTTTTTTCAAAATTTTTCCGATTTTAATTTTATTTTTCAAAATTTTTCGATTTTAATTTTATTTTTCAAAATTTTTCCGATTTTAATTTTTATTTTTCAAAATTTTTCCGATTTTAATTTTTATTTTTCAAAATTTTTCCGATTTTAATTTTTATTTTTCAAAATTTTTCCGATTTTAATTTTATTTTTCAAAATTTTTCGATTTTAATTTTTATTTTTCAAAATTTTTCCGATTTTAATTTTTATTTTTCAAAATTTTTCCGATTTTAATTTTTTTTCAAAATTTTTCAAAATTTTTTTCGATTTTAATTTTAATTTTTATTTTTCAAAATTTTTCCGATTTTAATTTTTATTTTTCAAAATTTTTCCGATTTTAATTTTTATTTTTCAAAATTTTTCCGATTTTAATTTTTATTTTTCAAAATTTTTCCGATTTTAATTTTTATTTTTCAAAATTTTTCCGATTTTAATTTTTATTTTTCAAAATTTTTCCGATTTTAATTTTATTTTTCAAAATTTTTCCGATTTTAATTTTTTTTTCAAATTTTTCAAAATTTTTCCGATTTTAATTTTTATTTTTCAAAATTTTTCCGATTTTAATTTTTATTTTTCAAAATTTTTCCGATTTTAATTTTTATTTTTCAAAATTTTTCCGATTTTAATTTTATTTTTCAAAATTTTCCGATTTTAATTTTTATTTTTCAAAATTTTTCCGATTTTAATTTTTTTTATTTTTCAAAATTTTTCCGATTTTAATTTTATTTTTCAAAATTTTTCCGATTTTAATTTTTATTTTTCAAAATTTTTCCGATTTTAATTTTTATTTTTCAAAATTTTTCGATTTTAATTTTTTTTTCAAAATTTTTTCAAAATTTTTCCGATTTTAATTTTTATTTTTCAAAATTTTTCCGATTTTAATTTTTATTTTTCAAAATTTTTCCGATTTTAATTTTTATTTTTCAAAATTTTTCCGATTTTAATTTTTATTTTTCAAAATTTTTCCGATTTTAATTTTTATTTTTCAAAATTTTTCCGATTTTAATTTTTATTTTTCAAAATTTTTCCGATTTTAATTTTTATTTTTCAAAATTTTTCCGATTTTAATTTTATTTTTCAAAATTTTTCCGATTTTAATTTTATTTTTCAAAATTTTTCCGATTTTAATTTTTATTTTTCAAAATTTTTCCGATTTTAATTTTTATTTTTCAAAATTTTTCCGATTTTAATTTTATTTTTCAAAATTTTTCCGATTTTAATTTTATTTTTTCAAATTTTTCCGATTTTAATTTTATTTTTCGATTTTAATTTTTATTTTTCAAAATTTTTCCGATTTTAATTTTTATTTTTCAAAATTTTTCCGATTTTAATTTTTATTTTTCAAAATTTTTCGATTTTAATTTTTATTTTTCAAAATTTTTCCGATTTTAATTTTTATTTCAAAATTTCATTTTAATTTTATTTTTCAAAATTTTTCCGATTTTATTATTTTTCAAAATTTTTCCGATTTTAATTTTATTTTTCAAAATTTTTCCGATTTTAATTTTTATTTTTCAAAATTTTTCCGATTTTAATTTTTATTTTTCAAAATTTTTCCGATTTTAATTTTTATTTTTCAAAATTTTTCCGATTTTAATTTTTATTTTTCAAAATTTTTCCGATTTTAATTTTTATTTTTCAAAATTTTTCCGATTTTAATTTTTATTTTTCAAAATTTTTCCGATTTTAATTTTTATTTTTCAAAATTTTTCCGATTTTAATTTTATTTTTCAAAATTTTTCCGATTTTAATTTTTATTTTTCAAAATTTTTCCGATTTTAATTTTATTTTTCAAAATTTTTCCGATTTTAATTTTTATTTTTCAAAATTTTTCGATTTTAATTTTTATTTTTCAAAATTTTTCCGATTTTAATTTTTATTTTTCAAAATTTTTCCGATTTTAATTTTTATTTTTCAAAATTTTTCCGATTTTAATTTTTTTAATTTTTATTTTTCAAAATTTTTCCGATTTTAATTTTTATTTTTCAAAATTTTTCCGATTTTAATTTTTATTTTTCAAAATTTTTCCGATTTTAATTTTATTTTTCAAAATTTTTTTTAATTTTATTTTTCATTTTAATTTTAATTTTTATTTTTCAAAATTTTTCCGATTTTAATTTTATTTTTCAAAATTTTTCCGATTTTAATTTTTATTTTTCAAAATTTTTCCGATTTTAATTTTTATTTTTCAAAATTTTTCCGATTTTAATTTTTATTTTTCAAAATTTTTCGATTTTAATTTTTATTTTTCAAAATTTTTCCGATTTTAATTTTTTTTTCATTTTTCAAAATTTTTCCGATTTTAATTTTTTTATTTTTCAAAATTTTTCCGATTTTAATTTTTATTTTTCAAAATTTTTTTGATTTTAATTTTTTTTATTTTTCAAAATTTTTCCGATTTTAATTTTATTTTTATTTTTCAAAATTTTTCCGATTTTAATTTTTATTTTTCAAAATTTTTCCGATTTTAATTTTATTTTTCAAAATTTTTCCGATTTTAATTTTATTTTTCAAAATTTTTCCGATTTTAATTTTTATTTTTCAAAATTTTTCCGATTTTAATTTTTATTTTTCAAAATTTTTCGATTTTAATTTTTATTTTTCAAAATTTTTCCGATTTTAATTTTTATTTTTCAAAATTTTTCCGATTTTAATTTTTATTTTTCAAAATTTTTCCGATTTTAATTTTTTTTCATTTTTCAAAATTTTTTATTTTTTAATTTTTATTTTTCAAAATTTTTTCAAATTTTAATTTTTAATTTTTTTTTCAAAATTTTTCGATTTTAATTTTATTTTTCAAAATTTTTCCGATTTTAATTTTTATTTTTCAAAATTTTTCCGATTTTAATTTTTTTTCAATTTTTCAAAATTTTTCCGATTTTAATTTTTATTTTTCAAAATTTTCCGATATTTTAATTTTTATTTTTCAAAATTTTTCCGATTTTAATTTTTATTTTTCAAAATTTTTCCGATTTTAATTTTATTTTTCAAAATTTTTCCGATTTTAATTTTATTTTTCAAAATTTTTCCGATTTTAATTTTTATTTTTCAAAATTTTTCCGATTTTAATTTTATTTTTCAAAATTTTTCCGATTTTAATTTTTTTTTCAAAATTTTTCCGATTTTAATTTTTATTTTTCAAAATTTTTCCGATTTTAATTTTTATTTTTCAAAATTTTTCCGATTTTAATTTTTATTTTTCAAAATTTTTCCGATTTTAATTTTTATTTTCAAAAATTTTTCCGATTTTAATTTTTATTTTTTCAAAATTTTTCGATTTTAATTTTATTTTTCAAAATTTTTCCGATTTTAATTTTATTTTTCAAAATTTTTCCGATTTTAATTTTTATTTTTCAAAATTTTTCCGATTTTAATTTTTTTTTATTTTTCAAAATTTTTCCGATTTTAATTTTTTATTTTTCAAAATTTTTCCGATTTTAATTTTTATTTTTCAAAATTTTTCCGATTTTAATTTTTATTTTTCAAAATTTTTCCGATTTTAATTTTTATTTTTCAAAATTTTTCCGATTTTAATTTTATTTTTCAAAATTTTTCCGATTTTAATTTTTATTTTTCAAAATTTTTCCGATTTTAATTTTTATTTTTCAAAATTTTTCCGATTTTAATTTTTATTTTTCAAAATTTTCCGATTTTAATTTTTTTTTTCAAAATTTTTCCGATTTTAATTTTTATTTTTCAAAATTTTTCCGATTTTAATTTTTATTTTTCAAAATTTTCCGATTTTAATTTTTATTTTTCAAAATTTTTCCGATTTTAATTTTTATTTTTCAAAATTTTTCCGATTTTAATTTTTATTTTTCAAAATTTTTTTTAATTTTAATTTTTATTTTTCAAAATTTTTCCGATTTTAATTTTTATTTTTCAAAATTTTTCCGATTTTAATTTTATTTTTCAAAATTTTTCCGATTTTAATTTTTATTTTTCAAAATTTTTCCGATTTTAATTTTTATTTTTCAAAATTTTCCGATTTTAATTTTTTATTTTTCAAAATTTTCCGATTTTAATTTTATTTTTCAAAATTTTTCCGATTTTAATTTTATTTTTCAAAATTTTTCCGATTTTAATTTTTATTTTTCAAAATTTTTCCGATTTTAATTTTTATTTTTCAAAATTTTTCCGATTTTAATTTTTATTTTTCAAAATTTTTCCGATTTTAATTTTAATTTTTTTTTCCGATTTTAATTTTTATTTTTCAAAATTTTTCCGATTTTAATTTTTATTTTTCAAAATTTTTCCGATTTTAATTTTTATTTTTCAAAATTTTTCCGATTTTAATTTTTATTTTTCAAAATTTTTCCGATTTTAATTTTTATTTTTCAAAATTTTTCCGATTTTAATTTTTTTCATTTTTCAAAATTTTTCCGATTTTAATTTTTTTTTTTTTTCAAAATTTTTCCGATTTTAATTTTTATTTTTCAAAATTTTTCCGATTTTAATTTTTTTCCGAATTTTTCAAAATTTTTCCGATTTTAATTTTAATTTTTTTTCAAAATTTTTCCGATTTTAATTTTTATTTTTCAAAATTTTTCCGATTTTAATTTTTATTTTTCAAAATTTTTCCGATTTTAATTTTTATTTTTCAAAATTTTTCGATTTTAATTTTTATTTTTCAAAATTTTTCCGATTTTAATTTTATTTTTCAAAATTTTTCCGATTTTAATTTTTATTTTTCAAAATTTTTCCGATTTTAATTTTTATTTTTCAAAATTTTTTTTTTTAATTTTTTCCGATTTTTCAAAATTTTTTTTATTTTAATTTTATTTTTCAAAATTTTTCCGATTTTAATTTTATTTTTCAAAATTTTTCCGATTTTAATTTTTATTTTTCAAAATTTTTCCGATTTTAATTTTTATTTTTCAAAATTTTTCCGATTTTAATTTTATTTTTCAAAATTTTTCGATTTTAATTTTTATTTTTCAAAATTTTTCCGATTTTAATTTTTATTTTTCAAAATTTTTCCGATTTTAATTTTTATTTTTCAAAATTTTTCCGATTTTAATTTTTATTTTTCAAAATTTTTCCGATTTTAATTTTTATTTTTCAAAATTTTTCCGATTTTAATTTTTATTTTTCAAAATTTTTCCGATTTTAATTTTTATTTTTCAAAATTTTTCCGATTTTAATTTTATTTTTCAAAATTTTTCCGATTTTAATTTTTATTTTTCAAAATTTTTCCGATTTTAATTTTTTTATTTTTCAAAATTTTTCCGATTTTAATTTTATTTTTCAAAATTTTTCCGATTTTAATTTTTATTTTTCAAAATTTTTCCGATTTTAATTTTTATTTTTCAAAATTTTTCCGATTTTAATTTTTTTTTCAAAATTTTTCCGATTTTAATTTTATTTTTCAAAATTTTTCCGATTTTAATTTTATTTTTCAAAATTTTTCCGATTTTAATTTTTTTTTTTTTCAAATTTTTCCGATTTTAATTTTATTTTTCAAAATTTTTCGATTTTAATTTTTATTTTTCAAAATTTCCGATTTTAATTTTATTTTTCAAAATTTTTCCGATTTTAATTTTTATTTTTCAAAATTTTTCCGATTTTAATTTTTATTTTTCAAAATTTTTCCGATTTTAATTTTTATTTTTCAAAATTTTTCCGATTTTAATTTTATTTTTCAAAATTTTTCCGATTTTAATTTTATTTTTCAAAATTTTTCCGATTTTAATTTTATTTTTCAAAATTTTTCCGATTTTAATTTTATTTTTCAAAATTTTTCCGATTTTAATTTTTATTTTTCAAAATTTTTCCGATTTTAATTTTTTTTTCATTTTTCAAAATTTTTCCGATTTTAATTTTAATTTTCAAAATTTTTCAAATTTTAATTTTTTTTTCAAAATTTTTCCGATTTTAATTTTTATTTTTCAAAATTTTTCCGATTTTAATTTTATTTTTCAAAATTTTTCCGATTTTAATTTTTATTTTTCAAAATTTTTCCGATTTTAATTTTATTTTTCAAAATTTTTCCGATTTTAATTTTATTTTTCAAAATTTTTCCGATTTTAATTTTTATTTTTCAAAATTTTCCGATTTTAATTTTTATTTTTCAAAATTTTTTTTAATTTTAATTTTTATTTTTCAAAATTTTTCCGATTTTAATTTTAATTTTTATTTTTCAAAATTTTTCCGATTTTAATTTTTATTTTTCAAAATTTTTCCGATTTTAATTTTTTTTTTTTCAAAATTTTTCCGATTTTAATTTTTTATTTTTCAAAATTTTTCCGATTTTAATTTTTATTTTTCAAAATTTTTCCGATTTTAATTTTTATTTTTCAAAATTTTTCCGATTTTAATTTTTATTTTTCAAAATTTTCCGATTTTAATTTTATTTTTCAAAATTTTTCCGATTTTAATTTTTATTTTCAAAATTTTTCCGATTTTAATTTTTATTTTTCAAAATTTTTCGATTTTAATTTTATTTTTCAAAATTTTTCCGATTTTAATTTTTTTTTTTTTAAATTTTTCAAAATTTTTTTATTTTAATTTTTATTTTTCAAAATTTTTCCGATTTTAATTTTATTTTTCAAAATTTTTCCGATTTTAATTTTTATTTTTCAAAATTTTTCCGATTTTAATTTTTATTTTTCAAAATTTTTCCGATTTTAATTTTTATTTTTCAAAATTTTTCCGATTTTAATTTTTATTTTTCAAAATTTTTCCGATTTTAATTTTTTTTTTTTCAAAATTTTTCCGATTTTAATTTTTATTTTTTTTCAAAATTTTTCCGATTTTAATTTTTATTTTTCAAAATTTTTTTTATTTTAATTTTTTTATTTTTCAAAATTTTTCCGATTTTAATTTTTTTTTCAAAATTTTTCCGATTTTTTCCGATTTTTTTCGATTTTCCGATTTTAATTTCAAAATTTTCAAAATTTTAATTTTAATTTTATTTTTCAAAATTTTCGATTTTAATTTTTATTTTTCAAAATTTTTCCGATTTTAATTTTTATTTTTCAAAATTTTTCCGATTTTAATTTTATTTTTCAAAATTTTTCCGATTTTAATTTTATTTTTCAAAATTTTTCCGATTTTAATTTTATTTTTCAAAATTTCCGATTTTAATTTTTATTTTTCAAAATTTTTCCGATTTTAATTTTTATTTTTCAAAATTTTTCCGATTTTAATTTTTATTTTTCAAAATTTTTCCGATTTTAATTTTTTTTTCATTTTTCAAAATTTTTTTTCGATTTTAATTTTTATTTTTCAAAATTTTTCCGATTTTAATTTTTTTTTTCAAAATTTTTCCGATTTTAATTTTTTTTAAAATTTTTCCGATTTTAATTTTTATTTTTCAAAATTTTTCCGATTTTAATTTTTTTTCAAAATTTTTCAAAATTTTTTTTTCGATTTTAATTTTTATTTTTCAAAATTTTTCCGATTTTAATTTTTATTTTTCAAAATTTTTCCGATTTTAATTTTATTTTTCAAAATTTTTCCGATTTTAATTTTTATTTTTCAAAATTTTTCCGATTTTAATTTTTATTTTTCAAAATTTTTCCGATTTTAATTTTTATTTTTCAAAATTTTTCCGATTTTAATTTTATTTTTCAAAATTTTTCCGATTTTAATTTTTATTTTTCAAAATTTTTCCGATTTTAATTTTTATTTTCAAAATTTTTCCGATTTTAATTTTTATTTTTCAAAATTTTCCGATTTTAATTTTTATTTTTCAAAATTTTTCCGATTTTAATTTTTATTTTTCAAAATTTTTCCGATTTTAATTTTTATTTTTCAAAATTTTTCCGATTTTAATTTTTATTTTTCAAAATTTTTCCGATTTTAATTTTTATTTTTCAAAATTTTTCCGATTTTAATTTTATTTTTCAAAATTTTTCCGATTTTAATTTTATTTTTCAAAATTTTTCCGATTTTAATTTTTATTTTTCAAAATTTTTCCGATTTTAATTTTTATTTTTCAAAATTTTTCGATTTTAATTTTTATTTTTCAAAATTTTTCCGATTTTAATTTTTATTTTTCAAAATTTTTCCGATTTTAATTTTTATTTTTCAAAATTTTTCCGATTTTAATTTTTATTTTTCAAAATTTTTCCGATTTTAATTTTTATTTTTCAAAATTTTTCCGATTTTAATTTTATTTTTCAAAATTTTTCCGATTTTAATTTTTCATTTTTTTTTTCCGATTTTAATTTTATTTTTCAAAATTTTTCCGATTTTAATTTTATTTTTCAAAATTTTTCCGATTTTAATTTTTATTTTTCAAAATTTTTCGATTTTAATTTTTATTTTTCAAAATTTTTCCGATTTTAATTTTTATTTTTCAAAATTTTTCCGATTTTAATTTTATTTTTCAAAATTTCAAATTTTAATTTTATTTTTCAAAATTTTAATTTTAATTTTTATTTTTCAAAATTTTTCCGATTTTAATTTTTATTTTTCAAAATTTTTCCGATTTTAATTTTATTTTTCAAAATTTTTCCGATTTTAATTTTTATTTTTCAAAATTTTTCCGATTTTAATTTTATTTTTCAAAATTTTTCCGATTTTAATTTTTATTTTTCAAAATTTTTCCGATTTTAATTTTATTTTTCAAAATTTTTCCGATTTTAATTTTTATTTTTCAAAATTTTTCCGATTTTAATTTTATTTTTCAAAATTTTTCCGATTTTAATTTTTATTTTTCAAAATTTTCCGATTTTAATTTTATTTTTCAAAATTTTTCCGATTTTAATTTTTTTTTCAAAATTTTCCGATTTTAATTTTTATTTTTCAAAATTTTTCCGATTTTAATTTTTATTTTTCAAAATTTTTCCGATTTTAATTTTATTTTTCAAAATTTTTCCGATTTTAATTTTATTTTTTCAAAATTTTTCCGATTTTAATTTTTATTTTTCAAAATTTTTCCGATTTTAATTTTTATTTTTCAAAATTTTTCCGATTTTAATTTTTATTTTTCAAAATTTTTCCGATTTTAATTTTTATTTTTCAAAATTTTTCCGATTTTAATTTTTATTTTTCAAAATTTTTCCGATTTTAATTTTTATTTTTCAAAATTTTTCCGATTTTAATTTTTATTTTTCAAAATTTTTCCGATTTTAATTTTATTTTTCAAAATTTTTCCGATTTTAATTTTTTTTTTCAAAATTTTCCGATTTTAATTTTTATTTTTCAAAATTTTTCCGATTTTAATTTTTATTTTTCAAAATTTTTCCGATTTTAATTTTTATTTTTCAAAATTTTTCCGATTTTAATTTTTATTTTTCAAAATTTTTCCGATTTTAATTTTTATTTTTCAAAATTTTTTTTAATTTTAATTTTTATTTTTCAAAATTTTTCCGATTTTAATTTTATTTTTCAAAATTTTTCCGATTTTAATTTTATTTTTCAAAATTTTTCCGATTTTAATTTTATTTTTCAAAATTTTTCCGATTTTAATTTTTTTTTTTTCCGATTTTAATTTTTATTTTTCCGATTTTAATTTTTATTTTTCAAAATTTTTCCGATTTTAATTTTTTTTTTTCAAAATTTTTCCGATTTTAATTTTATTTTTCAAAATTTTTCCGATTTTAATTTTTATTTTTCAAAATTTTTCCGATTTTAATTTTTATTTTTCAAAATTTTCCGATTTTAATTTTATTTTTCAAAATTTTTCCGATTTTAATTTTTATTTTTCAAAATTTTTCCGATTTTAATTTTTATTTTTCAAAATTTTTCCGATTTTAATTTTATTTTTCAAAATTTTTCCGATTTTAATTTTATTTTTCAAAATTTTTCGATTTTAATTTTTATTTTTCAAAATTTTTCCGATTTTAATTTTATTTTTCAAAATTTTTTCGATTTTAATTTTATTTTTCAAAATTTTTCCGATTTTAATTTTTATTTTTCAAAATTTTTCCGATTTTAATTTTTATTTTTCAAAATTTTTCCGATTTTAATTTTATTTTTCAAAATTTTTCCGATTTTAATTTTTATTTTTCAAAATTTTTTTTAATTTTATTTTTCAAAATTTTTCCGATTTTAATTTTATTTTTCAAAATTTTTCCGATTTTAATTTTTATTTTTCAAAATTTTTCCGATTTTAATTTTTATTTTTCAAAATTTTCCGATTTTAATTTTTATTTTTCAAAATTTTTCCGATTTTAATTTTATTTTTCAAAATTTTCCGATTTTAATTTTATTTTTTCAAAATTTTTCCGATTTTAATTTTTATTTTTCAAAATTTTTCCGATTTTAATTTTTATTTTTCAAAATTTTCCGATTTTAATTTTTTTTTTCAAAATTTTTCGATTTTAATTTTTATTTTTCAAAATTTTTCCGATTTTAATTTTTTTTTCAAAATTTTTCAAAATTTTTCGATTTTAATTTTATTTTTTCAAAATTTTTCCGATTTTAATTTTTATTTTTCAAAATTTTTCCGATTTTAATTTTTATTTTTCAAAATTTTTCCGATTTTAATTTTTATTTTTCAAAATTTTTCCGATTTTAATTTTTATTTTTTCAAATTTTTCCGATTTTAATTTTTATTTTTCAAAATTTTTCCGATTTTAATTTTATTTTTCAAAATTTTTCCGATTTTAATTTTTATTTTTCAAAATTTTTCCGATTTTAATTTTTATTTTTCAAAATTTTTCCGATTTTAATTTTTATTTTTCAAAATTTTTCCGATTTTAATTTTATTTTTCAAAATTTTTCCGATTTTAATTTTATTTTTCAAAATTTTCCGATTTTAATTTTTTTTTCAAATTTTTCGATTTTAATTTTTATTTTTCAAAATTTTTCCGATTTTAATTTTATTTTTCAAAATTTTTCCGATTTTAATTTTATTTTTCAAAATTTTTCCGATTTTAATTTTTTTTTCATTTTTCAAATTTTTTCGATTTTAATTTTTTTTTCAAAATTTTTCCGATTTTAATTTTTATTTTTCAAAATTTTTCCGATTTTAATTTTATTTTTCAAAATTTTTCCGATTTTAATTTTTTTTTCAAAATTTTTCCGATTTTAATTTTATTTTTTCAAAATTTTTCCGATTTTAATTTTTATTTTTCAAAATTTTTCCGATTTTAATTTTTATTTTTCAAAATTTTTCCGATTTTAATTTTTATTTTTCAAAATTTTTCCGATTTTAATTTTTATTTTTCAAAATTTTTCCGATTTTAATTTTTATTTTTCAAAATTTTTCCGATTTTAATTTTTATTTTTCAAAATTTTTCCGATTTTAATTTTTTTATTTTTCAAAATTTTTCCGATTTTAATTTTTATTTTTCAAAATTTTTTTTTATTTTAATTTTTATTTTTCAAAATTTTTCCGATTTTAATTTTTATTTTTCAAAATTTTTCCGATTTTAATTTTTATTTTTCAAAATTTTCCGATTTTAATTTTTATTTTTCAAAATTTTTTTTCGATTTTAATTTTTTTTATTTTTCAAAATTTTTCGATTTTAATTTTATTTTTCAAAATTTTTCCGATTTTAATTTTATTTTTCAAAATTTTTCCGATTTTAAAATTTTTTTTTTTTCAAAATTTTTCCGATTTTAATTTTATTTTTCAAAATTTTTCCGATTTTAATTTTTATTTTTCAAAATTTTTCCGATTTTAATTTTTATTTTTCAAAATTTTTCCGATTTTAATTTTATTTTTCAAAATTTTCCGATTTTAATTTTATTTTTCAAAATTTTTCCGATTTTAATTTTTATTTTTCAAAATTTTTCCGATTTTAATTTTATTTTTCAAAATTTTTCCGATTTTAATTTTATTTTTCAAAATTTTTCGATTTTAATTTTTATTTTTCAAAATTTTTCCGATTTTAATTTTTTTTTTCAAAATTTTTCCGATTTTAATTTTAATTTTTCAAAATTTTATTTTTCAAAATTTTTCCGATTTTAATTTTATTTTTCAAAATTTTTCCGATTTTAATTTTTATTTTTCAAAATTTTTCCGATTTTAATTTTTATTTTTCAAAATTTTTCCGATTTTAATTTTTTTTATTTTTCAAAATTTTTCCGATTTTAATTTTATTTTTCAAAATTTTCCGATTTTAATTTTTATTTTTCAAAATTTTTCCGATTTTAATTTTTATTTTTCAAAATTTTTCCGATTTTAATTTTTATTTTTCAAAATTTTTCCGATTTTAATTTTTATTTTTCAAAATTTTTCCGATTTTAATTTTATTTTTCAAAATTTTTCCGATTTTAATTTTTTTTTTTCAAAATTTTTCCGATTTTAATTTTTTTTTCATTTTTCAAAATTTTTCGATTTTAATTTTTATTTTTCAAAATTTTTCCGATTTTAATTTTTATTTTTCAAAATTTTAATTTTTATTTTAAAATTTTATTTTTCAAAATTTTTCCGATTTTAATTTTATTTTTCAAAATTTTTCCGATTTTAATTTTTCAAAATTTTTCCGATTTTAATTTTTATTTTTCAAAATTTTTCCGATTTTAATTTTTTATTTTTCAAAATTTTTCCGATTTTAATTTTTTTTTCATTTTTCAAAATTTTTCCGATTTTAATTTTATTTTTTCAAAATTTTTCCGATTTTAATTTTATTTTTCAAAATTTTTCCGATTTTAATTTTATTTTTCAAAATTTTTCCGATTTTAATTTTTATTTTTCAAAATTTTTCCGATTTTAATTTTTATTTTTCAAAATTTTTCCGATTTTAATTTTATTTTTCAAAATTTTTCCGATTTTAATTTTTATTTTTCAAAATTTTTCCGATTTTAATTTTTATTTTTCAAAATTTTTCCGATTTTAATTTTATTTTTCAAAATTTTTCCGATTTTAATTTTTTTTTCAAAATTTTTCCGATTTTAATTTTTTTTTCAAAATTTTCCGATTTTCAATTTTTTTTTCGATTTTAATTTTTAATTTTATTTTTCAAAATTTTCCGATTTTAATTTTTATTTTTCAAAATTTTTCCGATTTTAATTTTATTTTTCAAAATTTTTCCGATTTTAATTTTTATTTTTCAAAATTTTTCCGATTTTAATTTTTATTTTTCAAAATTTTTCAAAATTTCCGATTTTATTTTCACCGTCAATTTTTTTTCATTTTCTAAAATTTTTCCGATTTTAATTTTCATTTTCCAAAATTTTTCCGATTTTATTATTTTCATTTTCTAAAATTAATCCGATTTTACATTTTTCATTTTCTAAAAATTTTTCCGATTTTACATTTTTCATTTTCCAAAATTTTTCTGATTTTAATTTTATTTTTCTAAAATTTTTCCGATTTTATTGTTTTATTTTCTAAAATTTTTCCGATTTTAAAATTTTATTTTTCCAAATTTCTTCTGATATTTATTTTTTATTTTCTAAAATTTTCCCTGATTTTACATTTTTATTTTCCAAATTTTCCGATTTTATTTTTCTTTGTCGAAAATTTTTCCGTATTTTATATTTTTCATTTTCCAAAATTTTTCCGATTTTACATTTTCATATTTCTAAATTTTCCCGATTTTATTTTTATTTTTCTAAAATTTTCCGATTTTTACATTTTTCATTTTCTAAAATTTTTCCGATTTTTACATTTTTTCATTTTCCAAAATTTTTTCCGATTTTACATTTTTTCATTTTCTAAAATTTTCCCTGATTTTACATTTTCTAAAGTTTTTCCGATTTTAATTTTTCATTTTTCAAAATTTTTCCGATTTTATTTTTTCACCGTCGACGATTTTTATTTTTATTTTTCATTTTCTAAAATTTTTCCTGATTTTCATTTTTATTTTCTAAAATTTTCCTGATTTTAATTTTTCATTTCTCTAAATTTTTCCGATTTTTCATTTTCTATTTTCTAAATTTTATTTTTTTCATTTTCCAAAATTTTCCGATTTTACATTTTTCCATTTTCTAAAATTTTTCCGATTTTTGCATTTTTTTATTTTCTAAAATTTTTCCGATTTTATATTTTTCATTTTTCCAAAATTTTTCCGATTTTATATTTTTATTTTCCAAAATTTTCCTGATTTTAAACTTTTTCATTTACAAAATTTTTCCGATTTTACATTTTACTTTCGAAAATTTTTCCGATTTTATTTTCATTTCCCAAAATTTGATTCAGATTTTAACCCATTTTCAAAAATTTTCCGATTTTATTTTCATTTTCGAAAAATTTTTCCGATTTTCCTTTTTCATTTTTTAAAATTTTGATTTTACATTTTATTTTTCTAAAATTTTTCCGATTTTATTTTATTTTTCAAAATTTTTCCGATTTTACATTTTTCATTTCCAAAAATTTTCCGATTTTAAACTTTTCATTTTCTAAAATTTTTCCGATTTTACACTTTTCATTTTCTAAAAATTTTTCCGATTTTTACATTTTTTCATTTTCCAAAATTTTTCCGATTTTTTCATTTTCCAAAATTTTTCCGATTTTATTTTCATTTTCTCAAAATTTTTCCGATTTTATTTTTTTCATTTTCTAAAATTTTTCCGATTTTATTTTTTTCACCGTCGACAATTTTTCCGATTTTTACATTTTTTCATTTTCCAAAATTTTTCCGATTTTTACATTTTTCATTTTTTTAAAATTTTCCGATTTTACATTTTTTCATTTTCTAAAATTTTTCCGATTTTTATTTTTCATTTTCTAAAATTTTCCGATTTTTACATTTTTTCATTTTCTAAAATTTTTCCGATTTTACATTTTCTAAAATTTTTAAAATCGATTTTATATTTTAATTTTCCAAAATTTTTCTGATTTTTTATTTTAATTTTAAATTTTTCCTGATTTTACATTATTTTCAATTTCAAAATTTTTCCGATTTTAAAATTTTTCTCTGTCGAAAATTTTCCGATTTTACGATTTTCATTTTCTAAAATTTTCCTGATTTCACACTGTCGACAATTTTTCCGATTTTATTTTCATTTTCCAAAATTTTTCCGATTTTTACATTTTTTCATTTTCCAAAATTCTCCCGATTTTACATTTTTTCATTTTCTAAATTTTTCCGATTTTACAATTTTTCATTTTCTAAAATTTTTCCGATTTTAATTTTTTCATTTTCCAAAATTTTTCCGATTTTATTTTTATTTTCTAAAATTAATCCGATTTTACATTTTCTAAAAATTTTTCGATTTTACATTTTTTAATTTTCCAAATTTTTCTGATATTTACATTTTTTTC
This sequence comes from Drosophila sulfurigaster albostrigata, assembly GCF_023558435.1. Classification (NCBI taxonomy): domain Eukaryota; kingdom Metazoa; phylum Arthropoda; class Insecta; order Diptera; family Drosophilidae; genus Drosophila; species Drosophila sulfurigaster. The sequence goes on along the minus strand of NW_026909725.1, from coordinate 27,425 downwards.
ATTTTCTAAAATTTTCCCGATTTTTACATTTTTTAAAATTTTTCCAATTTTTACATTTTTTTTTTCCATTTTTTTTATCTGTCGAAAATTTTTCCGTATTTTATTTTTTTCATTTTCCAAAATTTTCCGATTTTTACATTTTTTCATATTCTAAAATTTTCCCGATTTTAACTTTTTTCATTTTCTAAAATTTTTCCGTATTTTACATTTTTCATTTTCCAAAATTTTCCGGTTTTACATTTTTCATATTCTAAAATTTTTCCCGATTTTAACTTTTTTCATTTTCTAAAATTTTCCCGATTTTACATATTTTCATTTTTCAAAATTTTTCCGATTTTTACATTTTTCACTGTCGAAAATTTTTCCGATTTTACAGTTTTTCATTTTCTAAAATTTTCCCGATTTTTACATTTTCTAAAATTTTTTCCGGTTTTACATATTTTAATTTTCTAAAATTTTTCCGATTCTTACATTTTTTCATTTTCTAAAAATTTTCCCGATTTTTACATTTTCCAAAATTTTTCTGATATTTAAATTTTTTCATTTTCTAAAATTTTTCCGATTTTTTCATTTTCTAAAATATTTCCGATTTTTACATTTTCATTTTCCAAAATTTGTCCGATTCTTACATTTTTCCATTTTCTAAAATTTTTCCGATTTTTGCATTTTTTATTTTTAAAATTTTTCCGATTTTACTTTTTTCACTGTCGACAATTTTTCCGATTTTTCCATTTTTTCATTTTCCAAAATTTTTCAGATTTTAAATTTTTTCATTTTCTAAAATTTTTCCGATTTTACATTTTTCACTGTCGAAAATTTTTTCCGATTTTACATTTTTTCATTTTCTAAAATTTTCCCGATTTTTACATTTTTTCACTGTCGACAATTTTTCCGATTTTTACATTTTTTCATTTTCCAAAATTTTTCCGATTTTTACATTTTTCATTTTCTAAAATTTTTCCGATTTTACAATTTTTCATTTTCTAAAATTTTTCCGATTTTAATTTTTTTTCTTTTCCAAAATTTTTCCGATTTTACATATTTTTATTTTCTAAAATTAATCCGATTTTTACATTTTTTCATTTTCTAAAATTTTTCCGATTTTTACATTTTTTAATTTTCCAAAATTTTTCTGATATTTACATTTTTTCATTTTTAAATTTTTCCCGATTTTTACATTTTTTCAATTTCTAAAATTTTTCCGATTTTAAAATTTTTTAATTTTCCAAATTTTTTCTGATATTTACATTTTTTTCATTTTCTAAAATTTTCCCGATTTTTACATTTTTTATTTTCCAAATTTTTCCGATTTTTACATTTTTCTCTGTCGAAAATTTTTCCGTATTTTACATTTTTTCATTTTCCAAAATTTTTCCGATTTTTTCATATTCTAAAATTTTCCCGATTTTTACATTTTTCATTTTCTAAAATTTTTCCCGATTTTACATATTTTCATTTTCCAAAATTTTTCCGATTTTTACATTTTTTCACTGTCGAAAATTTTTCCGATTTTTACAGTTTTTCATTTTCTAAAATTTTCCCGATTTTACATTTTCTAAAGTTTTTCCAGTTTTTACATATTTTAATTTTCTAAAATGTGTAGGGGGGCGTCTTCCAGATAAATAATAACACTTGCACTTTCGAATTATTGTAGAATTGTAAACTTTACAATTACTTTTATTGCACACTTGAAAAATACACTTGTTGTGCCGGTCAGCATAGTAGAACATATGTTGTAGGAAAAAGCACTAAAAGAGGGCAGGCTGACCAACGTGAGGATAAACTAGATCAGTGTGACTGCGCGTGTGACAAGGTCACACGCACAGTATACTAGCTTTGTCACTATCGATATCAATTGATCGCGACCACACTGTCAGCTGCTTTGATTGGTCACACCTGCCATCATCTGGCATCGACATCCTCCCCCCCTTGCAATGAGTTGCAAACGGATTTATTGTCCACATGGACCGGACAGAAACCAACTCAATGTGGAGTTCTGGGCCATTGGCAAATCGTTGGTGCTCGGCAGGATACGAGGTTGAATGATGTGAGGATACACATCAGTGCCGAGCACCAGGGACACCATCGATGGCTGGAACCAGCATTCGTAAGCGTAATGCTGCGGAACTGCTCCAAGTTTTCACCATCGACAGGTCGGAGGGGGGACGGCGAACGGGAACATGGCCGTGCTGGTTGCGGAACAGCAACTGGAATTGTTGCGTAAAGGTGGCCACGAATTGCAACATTTGGAAGGTGGTCCGGTTCTTCTTTCACCAAATGAACTTCTGGTGCTGGGATCCCATGGCAGCAATCGAGCGAGTTGAGCAGGGCAAAGAAGGTGCTGTGGCCGCCTGGTGCAGACTTGAGGCCCATCCACACGGAGACGGGCATGCAACATGGAACGAAACAAGAACAAATGGTTATTACAGTAGCTTCTTTACATTGTCAATGACACATGGAACAGGACAGTATAGGACAGCACAAACGAAACGAAGTAGGATGTTATTCGTCTTTGTGTCGGTACCTATCTGGTTTGAATGAATAATGAGGCAGATAAAAATTAGGAGTGGTGACGGGCTTCCGGAATGGAAGAGTCACCCGAGATCTGCCACATCTGCTGCGTGAAGTTGTGTTTTCGCAGCTAACCAGCTTCGACGGAATATCCTCCGCCTCCCAAACTTTGGAGTTTAGTCTGTCGAGTTGATCGTCTGCTTGGATAGCGACTCTTGTCGAAAACGCAGAGACAGTTGTCGACACATTCTGGGAGACGGGGCCGGTGAGAATCCAACCAAACACGGTTTGTTGGCCAAGGAGTGAGCCACAAATGTTTGGCCGGGAACCGCTCAGGATGACTGACGGAAGGATATCCGCGCCAATTAAGATGTCAATCTGAGCACTTTTGTAGAAGTTTGGATCTGCCAGTTCAATCGCTGGTAGATCCTTTAGGAAGCCTTTCGGCACACGGAATGATGGCACCTTGTCGGCCAGTTGTGGAATAACGAACGCTGAGGTCTCGATATGGAGCCTCGACTTCGTTGGACAACCAATGCTGAAGTTGCATAACTTCTGCGGTTGGGCCGCAATTGTATGATTCAGCCCAGATACTTGGGCTTGAACGGATTGGAATGGCAACTTTATGCGCTGGAATAAACGCTCAGAAATGAAAGTCGCTTCGGACCCTGAGTCGATTAGTGCTCGTGCGGTGTATGTAGTACCTAGATGGGATACATTGACAACCGCCGTGCCGAGAAGGATGTTCTGAGCGTTAATGGCAAAAGTAATTTTGCACATTTGTTGCCGATTGATTCGGAGTGGACTGTATGTTGGGAAGTGTGGATGGAGTGGAAGAGGAAGAGGCACCATTGTGGGCACTGTCGCCCCGATGGAGAAGAGTGTGGTGCCGCCCCTTGCATGTCAAGCAATTGTGCGCACTCGTACACTCTCGGAGTTGGTGACCTCTTGCGAAACAGTTTAAACAGAGACTTTTCTGTTTGATGTAGCTCATCCGATCATTGACCGACATTTCAAGGAAGCTTGGACAAACCCGGACAGGGTGATTCTCTTTTGAGCACAAGTCACACGATTTGCCTCTCTGAGTGACTCGGGCCTTGAAAGAGTTAATTCGCTTTGAATTCTGCTGTGGACGGGATGGTCCAGCGGTAGAGTTCTGCGAGGTTTTGCGTCACGTCCTCAACAGCCTCGAGCGTACGATAACGCTCGTTGAGGAATGTGCTCATGTCCTGCCATGCGGGAATCTTGGTCTTGTCCACCAATGATTGCTCCCATAGTGAGAGTGTAAGTTTGGGGAGCTTGGATGAGCAAAGAAAGACCAGGATGCAGTCGGCGAAAGGACTAGAGACTGAAATGTCTGAGTGGTCAAGAGCGGTCAAGCACCGCTGAATTGTGCCATGCAGCTCCTTAATCGCTGCTCCAGACTCTTGCGAAACCGTGGACAGGTTGAAGAGAATTTTAACTGGCTCGTTATTAACAAGCGCTTATTTTCGAATCGCTCGCAGAGAGCACTCCAAGCCGACGCGAAACCATCGTTCGTCAGCGGAAATTTGGCTACGATCTCATTGGCCTCATCTGCGGTTTTGAATTGAGATGGAATAGTTTTCAACCGGAGTCAACCTCGGATTGTTGACGTAGATGGCCGTGAAAAGATCACGGAAGGTCGGCCACCGCAAGTAATCCCCACGGAATACTTCGATGTCGACTGGAGGAGCCGGCAGCCACTGGAGTACACAGGAGGAGCGGATGCTTCACTCCTGGTTGATTCGGAAACTTGTGTAATTTGCCCCTTTACATGGGCGAGACACCGCTCATACAGTGCATAGCAGTGGTCATATTTCGCCTCCATGGCCTGTATGCCTTCGTTGTCGCCGTCTCGATGCAGTGCATCAGCGCACGTGGCATAAGCGGTCTCTACACTGTCCCAGAGGGCTTGCAGGCGGTCACGACGGATCTCGTACGTGTGTACATTGTCGTCTTCGGCTGCAGGCCCTCTGACCCGACTCTCAAAGTGCACCAGTCTGTCAGAGACGGCGACGAAGTTGCTGAGAGCCATCGCACGGGTGTTGCTAAGTTTAGCCTGGACGGATCGTGTAGTTGCAGAAGAAGCAGACGGCGACGGACGATCAACTTTGACTCGGAGTTGAGCGGCAGGAGTGGCGGATTTGGACGTATACGGAAATGGATATGATAATATATATGTTGTATGTGTAATAACGGATTTCAATATATAATATCAATTTATAAGGAGCATATACGGAGTGTATATGTAACGTGTACGGAAGTGTACGTGTATGTATGTGATACTATATGTATATTATATGTGTAATAATGGACTTATATATATATATTATCAGTATATATGGAACATATACGGAGTGTATATGTGTGTAAGTGTCGTGTATGGAAGTGTACGTGTATGTATGTGTGTCGTATGTGGATGTATATATGTCGTATGTATATGTATATATATATAGGTATATATAAATATATGGAGTGTAGTGGATCTACGCGCGTTTGTTTTTTTAATAGAGTGCAACTTCCTTGTTATTTAGAGTAAAATAACACGAGATGTCACAAAGTACATACAACAGCGGCCAAATTGGAAAATATAAGCGAACTCTTTTAAACTGTATAAATACTTACACATAAATATACATATAAGGATATATATATGTAAAGTATTTTTATTGAATGTAAATTAATTGTTTATTATAAATCGTGATAACTTGAATGAGTGAATAATACTACGCATAATATTTTATAACTACGACTTTTTTTGCATCAACGACTTAACACTTCCGCGATTTTTCAAGGAGTGAAGTGCGTTCGCAACTCTTGTTCTTCTTCATATTTAACAGAGTGCATGAGCTGCCGGATCGCTAAACTTATTATTAACAGAAGTGACCTGTTTACATTCGGCCCTCCTGATCTTCTTCATCTGTCCCAGATGACAGTAACTCCTCGTTGTCCATCACAAACCTCCAGAGCTTCATATTGTCGCAGCTAGAAGCAGTGATATTAGGCCCTTCAACATCAGCTGCCTTACGAACGTCATATCGCCCATTTCCCTTCGCCTTTGTTATCTCGTATGGACCAAGATACTCGCTTGCCAGCTTGCGTCCGGCGACAAATTGCGTTCTCTTTATGGCGACCAGATCTCCAACTTTATATGTCTGCTCTAGCCGGCGCTTCTTGTCGAAATTGCGTTTGTAGACCTGCTGTGTCTGCTCTATATTTCGTCTCGCCTCCTCACGTTGCTTTTGACGCTCATTGTTGAATTGACAGACCATCTCCTCCTCTAACATCTGCAGTAACAGATCTTCGGATTGATTATGCATTTTTGCGCCAAAAAGTACTTCAAACGGAGACATCTTTAAAGATGCATGTACATGTGAGTTGATGGCTTTCTGAACTGCGGCGACGTGCTTGAACCACTTGTCTGGCTCACTTGTTGACAGTTTTGATATGATCGACAAAATTGTTCGGTTAACCCGTTCAACCTGTCCGTTACCTCTTGCCACACCTGTCGTCGTCTTTACGTGGTCTACCTTCATCTCGTCAAGGAATTGTTGAAATCCATCCGATGTGAATGCTGCTCCTCTGTCCGTAATAATACGCTGGGGCAGCCCGAACACATTGGACCATTCGTTCAACCTCTTCACAACTTCCTCATGGCCCGTCGACTTGGTTGGAAACAGCCATACGAACTTGCTGAATCCATCTACTGCCGCCAAAATGTACTTATATTGCTTAGCAGATGCATCCATGGGACCTAAATAATCCAGATGTAATGTGTGTAAGGGAGCATCGCCTTTGTCGATCGTGTTTAGAAAACCCTCTTGTTTTCCCAATTTCTTGCTGTGGATTATACATTTTATGCAATTAGAGATCAAATTAATTGTCTTACTTCCACATGTGGGATCCAGAATTGCTGCTGGATAGCATGCATCGTCTTTTGTGTCGAAAAATGACCAACTTCGTGTGCTGTTTGAATAACCTCCCGCCCAGTGACCTTGGAACAGCTAGTAATTCGCTTCCATTAACATTTTTGAAAAGAACGCCCCCTTTCAGCTTAAATTCTTTATAAGGTCGTTCTTTAACGATTTCTATGATCGCCTTCCTAAAATCGTCTTGTTGTTGCGCTTTCCTTATGCGAGCTGTCAGTTCGGTCGTTACCACCATACAGGAATTTGGGAAACGACTAAGAAAGTCTACATGCTGCATTCTATTCCCAGGGCGGTGTTCTGTTTCAAAACTGAAATCCTGCAAGTACAATATCCATTGCCCAACTTCTCGTGGAACCTCCTGTTTTTTTGTTGTAGCCTTAAATGCGGCGCAGTCCGTCAGCAGCTTAAAGTTAACACCCAGCAAGTAGGGTCTAAACTTTTGATGGCTAAATAGGCTGCTTTGACCTCTAAGTAATAGCTGTGTCTTTTTGATTCGGCGTCCGTCGTTTTCTTACTCCAATAGTAAATCGGGTGCATCTTGCCCTCGAACAACTGCAGTAATACAGCTCCAAAACCGTCTTTAGAGGCATCAGTGTAGAGCTCGGTCGGGGCATCTCTTGAGCAAATATGCAATACCGGTTCCTTCGTCAGTATATCCTTCAACTGCTGCATTGCCTGTAGTTCTGCCGTACCAATATGGAAATCTGCTCCCTTCTTTAAAAGATCAGTTAACGGGCGTGCAATGTGAGCATATCCGCGAACGAATTTTCTGAAGAATCCCGTCAATCCCAGAAATGACTGTACTGCTTTGATATTCTTCGGCGTGTTGAAATGGCTGACTGCTACAGTTTTCTCCTTTCCCGGCCAAATTTTACCAGCCTCAATGGTGTGGCCCAGAAAATTGATTTTATTTTGCATAAAGCTGCACTTCTTCCATTTAATTTTTAAGCCATACTGCGCTGCTGTCTCCAAAACTCGTCTGGTCTTCTGCAAGCATACCTCAGGCGACTCGGCGTATATGATTATATCATCCATGTACAGCTGCATGTCTCCAGAGTTTATAAGGTTCTGGAATACAAACTGAACAAACCTTATGAAAGCAGCTGGCGAATTTTTAAAACCAAACGGCGTTTTATTAAATTCGTAAAGCCCTTCACGTGTAACGAAAGCTGTCATCCATTTGCTTTCTTCTTGAATTGGCACGTGGAAATAGCCATTCTCCAAATCCATTATCGTATACCAACGTGCAGCCTGCAAACTCTCAAGCACTTCCTCCATCAGTGGCACCGGAAAACAATCCATCAGTACCATGTTGTTAAGTTTTCTGTAGTCGACGCATACTCGCAGTGTGCCGTCCTTCTTTTTAACAACAACTACTCTGCTTGCAACATTTGACGACGATTTGCATACGACTCCATGATCAATCCACTCTTCTACTTGCTTCTGTACAGCGGCAGCTTCATCTGGTGATAACCGAGCAGGTGGATGGTGAAACGGCTTAAACACTCCATCTGGCACTATCTTTAGCTCGACAGGACACTGTTTAACAACTTGCGGCGGGTTCTCGTAGGTGTCCTCTATCAACTGCTCGATAGGCTTTCGATATTTTGGCGAAACTGTAAAAGAAGACTCTTCGCAAATATTATATACGTCATACTCATCATTATGCATCGAGCTTCCTTCCATATTCAAAAAAGTATATCCTCGTTTGTCAGCCACCATGCGAAATTTATTGATGAAATCGTGCCCTAGCAGTACATCGTATTCCATTTCATTGCTAGGCACAACAATAAAATTTTGGTCAGTTGACAGCCGATCGACCACTACTTGCGCGTTGAAACATCCAGTTGGTTGTGTCGTGGCATTGCCCAATCCACGCAATACTGAGGCAGTCTTAGTAAGCTCTACGTTCTTCATTTGATCTACGATATTTGCCTTTATCAACGTCACATCCGACCCTGTGTCCACCAGACAGTCTACTTCAAGATTGTTGACTTTTATCTTTTTGGTGCGGCTGTTCTCGTTTATAACTTTATTAACTTTTTCAACTTTTGTAGGACAATTACGCGAAATATGACCCTCTCGATTGCAACTAAAGCATTTTGTGCTGGCATTGCAATCCTTTCTTTTATGCTCTGTCGAACCGCAATTATAGCAATGCTCTTTTTTTCCAGCTGACGTCATTTGCTTGTTGTTAAAATTCGTTTTCTGTTGCTCACTCTTCTTTTCATTCACATTCAGCTTATCGAAAATCTCAAACTCTTCTTTCAATGACTTAAGTGACTTACATCGCAACATACTGTACTTATATTCATCTTTAATGTCGAGTCCATTTACTATGTGATTAATTACAGCAATATCTTCAATGTCCCCAAGTGCAGCTATCTTCCTCATTTGCAACATGTACTCGTGCATTGACTCATCTTTCCTCTTCTTTCTATCCTGCAGCTTCTTGTGTATATCTGCACTATTGACACTGCATGCAAACTCTTCGATCACACTACGTTTCAGTTCTTCGTAACCGCACACATCTTCAGACTCCAGGAATAGCTTGGCTGTTCCAACCATCTTGCCTCTGGCTTGAACATATTTCTGTTTTTCTGAAAGCTCGTAGGCATCCGCATTTCTTTCGAAAATTTCAAACCACTTTTAACTGGTATCGATTTTCCATCGTAATCGGCCACAACTTTTTCAAACTTATCGGCTGCAATCTTAATCTGGCCACTTTGTTTTTCGTCAACTTCTATTTTCAAACTTAACAGCTGCAGCATTTGGTCAACTTTCTCAGATACACTGCTGGTCACTCTTTTTTCATTTTCCTCTTCCATTTCGTTCTCTACCACAAGTTCTAATTTCGACGTCACCTCTTCTTCTGCTTCTTTGTGTTGTACATTCGTTTTCTTTGCCGGCGTTTTTTTGTTTTTCTTTACTGGCGTATTCAGTGTAGCCATTGTGTATGTATCCCGCAACGCAGAAACGCAATTACGCAGATGATCACCAAAATTGAATTGAATTGAATTTTTTTTTGCAACTTCCACTGTAGTACTACTGCTTATTGGATTCGGACCTTTCAACTTATTTTGAAATAAGGGCTTCAACTTACAAGACCCTATTTCACAACTTTGCAACTGTTCCGTCTATCCGTATTTTCAGCAACAACTTTCAATTTTTCACACACAAGACTCACGACCGGTTGAGCCCCCAAATGTAAAGTATTTTTATTGAATGTAAATTAATTGTTTATTATAAATCGTGATAACTTGAATGAGTGAATAATACTACGCATAATATTTTATAACTACGACTTTTTTGCATCAACGACTTAACACTTCCGCGACTTTTCAAGGAGTGAAGTGCGTTCGCAACTCTTGTTCTTCTTCATATTTAACAGAGTGCATGAGCTGCCGGATCGCTAAACTTATTATTAACAGAAGTGACCTGTTTACATATATATATATATATATACGGTGCAAAGTATACACAAAGTAGAAAAGATTGCGGAAAGAAAGCCGGTAGAACGCTTATGTACTTATATATATGCTGTGTCACATATATATAATGTACAAGGAAAAAGAATATGGCGCGAACACGACACTTGCACAAAATGTATGGAGAATGTATGAAAGTGTATCACTTATCTTGAAAACCAATGCTATTGCTGGGTCGAGCGAATCCAATCATATATCCGGCTCGAAGGACCAAAATGTGTAGGGGGGCGTCTTCCAGATAAATAATAACACTTGCACTTTCGAATTATTGTAGAATTGTAAACTTTACAATTACTTTTATTGCACACTTGAAAAATATACTTGTTGTGCCGGTCAGCATAGTAGAACATATGTTGTGGTGAAAAAGCACTAAAAGAGGGCAGGGTGACCAACGTGAGGATAACTAGATCAGTGTGACAAGGTCACACGCACAGTATACCAGCTTTTGTCACTATCGATATCAATTGATCGCGACCACACTGTCAGCTGTTTTGAGTGGTCACACCTGCCATCATCTGGCATCGACATAAAATTTTTCCGATTCTTACATTTTTTCATTTTCTAAAATTTTCCGATTTTACATTTTTTCATTTTCCTCCGATTTTATTTTATTTTTCAAAATTTCCGATTTTAATTTTTTTTTCAAAATTTTTCCGATTTTAATTTTATTTTCAAAATTTTCCGATTTTAATTTTTATTTTTCAAAATTTTCCGATTTTAATTTTTTTTTTTCAAAATTTTTCCGATTTTAATTTTTATTTTTCAAAATTTTTCCGATTTTAATTTTTATTTTTCAAAATTTTTCGATTTTAATTTTTTTTCCGATTTTCAAAATTTTTTTTCCGATTTTAATTTTTTTTTTTCAAAATTTTTCCGATTTTAATTTTTATTTTTCAAAATTTTTCCGATTTTAATTTTTATTTTTCAAAATTTTTCCGATTTTAATTTTTATTTTTCAAAATTTTTCCGATTTTAATTTTTTTCAAAATTTCCGAAAATTTTTCCGATTTTAATTTTAATTTTTTTTTCAAAATTTTTCCGATTTTAATTTTTATTTTTCAAAATTTTTCCGATTTTAATTTTTTTTTCAAAATTTTTTTAATTTTTTTTTTTCAAAATTTTTCCGATTTTAATTTTTATTTTTCAAAATTTTTCCGATTTTAAAAATTTTTCCGATTTTAATTTTTCAAAATTTTTCCGATTTTAATTTTTATTTTTCAAAATTTTTCCGATTTTAATTTTTTTATTTTTCAAAATTTTCCGATTTTAATTTTTATTTTTCAAAATTTTTCCGATTTTAATTTTTTTTTCCGATTTTTCAAAATTTTTCCGATTTTAATTTTTATTTTTCAAAATTTTCCGATTTTAATTTTTTATTTTTTCAAAATTTTTTTTTCCGATTTTAATTTTTATTTTTCAAAATTTTTCCGATTTTAATTTTTATTTTTCAAAATTTTTCCGATTTTAATTTTTATTTTTCAAAATTTTTCCGATTTTAATTTTTATTTTTCAAAATTTTAATTTTAATTTTTATTTTTCAAAATTTTTCCGATTTTAATTTTTTTTTCAAAATTTTTCATTTTAATTTTTATTTTTCAAAATTTTTCCGATTTTAATTTTTTCAAAATTTTTAAAAATTTTTCCGATTTTAATTTTAATTTTTATTTTTCAAAATTTTTCCGATTTTAATTTTTATTTTTCAAAATTTTTCCGATTTTAATTTTTATTTTTCAAAATTTTCCGATTTTAATTTTTTTTTCAAAATTTTAATTTTTTTTTATTTTTCAAAATTTTTCCGATTTTAATTTTTTTTTCATTTTCCGATTTTAATATTTTTCCGATTTTAATTTTTATTTTTCAAAATTTTTCCGATTTTAATTTTTATTTTTCAAAATTTTTCCGATTTTAATTTTATTTTTCAAAATTTTTCCGATTTTAATTTTTATTTTTCAAAATTTTTCCGATTTTAATTTTTTTTTCAAAATTTTTCCGATTTTAATTTTTATTTTTCAAAATTTTTCCGATTTTAATTTTTATTTTTCAAAATTTTTCCGATTTTAATTTTTATTTTTCAAAATTTTTCGATTTTAATTTTTATTTTTCAAAATTTTTCCGATTTTAATTTTAATTTTTTTTTCAAAATTTTTCCGATTTTAATTTTATTTTTCAAAATTTTTTTTAATTTTATTTTTTTTCAATTTCAAATTTTTTTTTTTTCATTTTAATTTTTATTTTTTTTAAAATTTTTCCGATTTTAATTTTTTTTTCAATTTTTCCGATTTTTTATTTTATTTTTCAAAATTTTTCCGATTTTAATTTTTATTTTTCAAAATTTTTCCGATTTTAATTTTTATTTTTCAAAATTTTTCCGATTTTAATTTTTATTTTTCAAAATTTTTCCGATTTTAATTTTAATTTTTATTTTTCAAAATTTTTCCGATTTTAATTTTTATTTTTCAAAATTTTTCCGATTTTAATTTTTATTTTTCAAAATTTTTCGATTTTAATTTTTATTTTTCAAAATTTTTCCGATTTTAATTTTTATTTTTCAAAATTTTTCCGATTTTAATTTTTATTTTTCAAAATTTTTCCGATTTTAATTTTTATTTTTCAAAATTTTTCCGATTTTAATTTTTAAAATTTTCAAAATTTTTCCGATTTTATTTTTTTTTTTTCAAAATTTTTCCGATTTTAATTTTTATTTTTCAAAATTTTTCCGATTTTAATTTTTATTTTTCAAAATTTTTCCGATTTTAATTTTTATTTTTCAAAATTTTTCCGATTTTAATTTTTTTTTTCAAAATTTTAATTTTAATTTTTCATTTTTCAAAATTTTTCCGATTTTAAAATTTTTTTTTCGAAAATTTTTCCGATTTTAATTTTAATTTTTTATATTTTCAAAATTTTTCCGATTTTAATTTTTATTTTTCAAAATTTTTCCGATTTTAATTTTTATTTTTCAAAATTTTTCCGATTTTAATTTTTATTTTTCAAAATTTTTTTTTCGATTTTAATTTTTTTTTCAAAATTTTTCGATTTTAATTTTATTTTTCAAAATTTTTCCGATTTTAATTTTTATTTTTCAAAATTTTTCCGATTTTAATTTTTATTTTTCAAAATTTTTCCGATTTTAATTTTTATTTTTCAAAATTTTTCCGATTTTAATTTTTATTTTTCAAAATTTTTCCGATTTTAATTTTTATTTTTCAAAATTTTTCCGATTTTAATTTTTATTTTTCAAAATTTTTCCGATTTTAATTTTTATTTTTCAAAATTTTTCCGATTTTAATTTTTATTTTTCAAAATTTTTCCGATTTTAATTTTTATTTTTCAAAATTTTTCCGATTTTAATTTTTATTTTTCAAAATTTTTCCGATTTTAATTTTTATTTTTCAAAATTTTTCCGATTTTAATTTTAATTTTTTTTTTTTCAAAATTTCCGATTTTAATTTTTATTTTTCAAAATTTTTTTTATTTTAATTTTTCAAAATTTTTCCGATTTTTCAAAATTTTTCGATTTTAATTTTTATTTTTCAAAATTTTTCCGATTTTAATTTTTATTTTTCAAAATTTTTCCGATTTTAATTTTTATTTTTCAAAATTTTTCCGATTTTAATTTTTATTTTTCAAAATTTTTCCGATTTTAATTTTTATTTTTCAAAATTTTTCCGATTTTAATTTTTATTTTTCAAAATTTTTCCGATTTTAATTTTTATTTTTCAAAATTTTTCCGATTTTAATTTTTATTTTTCAAAATTTTCCGATTTTAATTTTTATTTTTCAAAATTTTTCCGATTTTAATTTTTATTTTTCAAAATTTTTCCGATTTTTTTTCCGATTTTAATTTTTTTTCAAAATTTTTCCGATTTTAATTTTAAAAATTTTTCCGATTTTAATTTTTTTTTCAAAATTTTTCCGATTTTAATTTTATTTTTCAAAATTTTTCCGATTTTAATTTTTATTTTTCAAAAATTTTCCGATTTTAATTTTTATTTTTCAAAATTTTTCCGATTTTAATTTTTATTTTTCAAAATTTTTCCGATTTTAATTTTTATTTTTCAAAATTTTTCCGATTTTAATTTTTATTTTTCAAAATTTTTCCGATTTTAATTTTTATTTTTCAAAATTTTTCCGATTTTAATTTTTATTTTTCAAAATTTTTCCGATTTTAATTTTTATTTTTCAAAATTTTTCCGATTTTAATTTTTATTTTTCAAAATTTTTCCGATTTTAATTTTTATTTTTCAAAATTTTTCCGATTTTAATTTTTATTTTTCAAAATTTTTCCGATTTTAATTTTTATTTTTCAAAATTTTTCCGATTTTAATTTTTATTTTTCAAAATTTTTCCGATTTTAATTTTTATTTTTCAAAATTTTTCCGATTTTAATTTTTATTTTTCAAAATTTTTTTAATTTTATTTTAATTTTTTTAATTTTTCAAAATTTTTCCGATTTTAATTTTTATTTTTCAAAATTTTTCCGATTTTAATTTTTATTTTTCAAAATTTTTCCGATTTTAATTTTTATTTTTCAAAATTTTTCCGATTTTAATTTTTATTTTTCAAAATTTTTCCGATTTTAATTTTTATTTTTCAAAATTTTTCCGATTTTAATTTTTATTTTTCAAAATTTTTCCGATTTTAATTTTTATTTTTCAAAATTTTTCCGATTTTAATTTTTATTTTTCAAAATTTTTCCGATTTTAATTTTTATTTTTCAAAATTTTTCCGATTTTAATTTTTATTTTTCAAAATTTTTCCGATTTTAATTTTTATTTTTCAAAATTTTTCCGATTTTAATTTTTATTTTTCAAAATTTTTCCGATTTTAATTTTTATTTTTCAAAATTTTTCCGATTTTAATTTTTATTTTTCAAAATTTTTCCGATTTTAATTTTTATTTTTCAAAATTTTTCCGATTTTAATTTTTATTTTTCAAAATTTTTCCGATTTTAATTTTTATTTTTCAAAATTTTTCCGATTTTAATTTTATTTTTCAAAATTTTTCCGATTTTAATTTTTATTTTTCAAAATTTTTCCGATTTTAATTTTTATTTTTCAAAATTTTTCCGATTTTAATTTTTTTTTCATTTTTTTTTTTTCAAAATTTTTCCGATTTTAATTTTTATTTTTCAAAATTTTTCCGATTTTAATTTTTATTTTTCAAAATTTTTCCGATTTTAATTTTTATTTTTCAAAATTTTCCGATTTTAATTTTTATTTTTCAAAATTTTTCCGATTTTAATTTTTATTTTTCAAAATTTTTCCGATTTTAATTTTTTTTTTTCAAAATTTTTCCGATTTTAATTTTTTTTATTTTTCAAAATTTTTCCGATTTTAATTTTTATTTTTCAAAATTTTTCCGATTTTAATTTTTATTTTTCAAAATTTTTCCGATTTTAATTTTTATTTTTCAAAATTTTTCCGATTTTAATTTTTCAAAATTTTTCCGATTTTAATTTTTATTTTTCAAAATTTTTCCGATTTTAATTTTTATTTTTCAAAATTTTTCCGATTTTAATTTTTATTTTTCAAAATTTTTCCGATTTTAATTTTTATTTTTCAAAATTTTTCCGATTTTAATTTTTTTTATTTTTCAAAATTTTTCCGATTTTATTTTTATTTTTCAAAATTTTTCCGATTTTAATTTTTATTTTTCAAAATTTTTCCGATTTTAATTTTTTTTTCAAAATTTTTCCGATTTTAATTTTTATTTTTCAAAATTTTTCGATTTTAATTTTATTTTTCAAAATTTTTCCGATTTTAATTTTTATTTTTCAAAATTTTTCCGATTTTAATTTTTATTTTTCAAAATTTTTCCGATTTTAATTTTTATTTTTCAAAATTTTTCCGATTTTAATTTTTATTTTTCAAAATTTTTCCGATTTTAATTTTTTTTCAAAATTTTCCGATTTTAATTTTTATTTTTCAAAATTTTTCCGATTTTAATTTTTATTTTTCAAAATTTTTCCGATTTTAATTTTTATTTTTCAAAATTTTTCCGATTTTAATTTTTATTTTTCAAAATTTTTATTTTTCCGATTTTAATTTTTTTTTTTTCAAAATTTTTCCGATTTTAATTTTTATTTTTCAAAATTTTTCCGATTTTAATTTTTATTTTTCAAAATTTTTCCGATTTTAATTTTTATTTTTCAAAATTTTTCCGATTTTAATTTTTATTTTTCAAAATTTTTCCGATTTTAATTTTTATTTTTCAAAATTTTTCCGATTTTAATTTTTATTTTTCAAAATTTTTCCGATTTTAATTTTTATTTTTCAAAATTTTTCCGATTTTAATTTTTTTTTTTTCAAAATTTTTCCGATTTTAATTTTTATTTTTCAAAATTTTTCCGATTTTAATTTTTATTTTTCAAAATTTTTCCGATTTTAATTTTTATTTTTCAAAATTTTTCCGATTTTAATTTTTATTTTTCAAAATTTTTCCGATTTTAATTTTTATTTTTCAAAATTTTTCCGATTTTAATTTTTATTTTTCAAAATTTTTCCGATTTTAATTTTTATTTTTCAAAATTTTTCCGATTTTAATTTTTATTTTTCAAAATTTTTCCGATTTTAAAAATTTTTTTATTTTTTTTTCAAAATTTTTCCGATTTTAATTTTTATTTTTCAAAATTTTTCCGATTTTAATTTTTATTTTTCAAAATTTTTCCGATTTTTTTTTTTTTTCCGATTTTTCAAATTTTTCCGATTTTAATTTTTATTTTTCAAAATTTTTCCGATTTTAATTTTTATTTTTCAAAATTTTTCCGATTTTAATTTTTATTTTTCAAAATTTTTCCGATTTTAATTTTTATTTTTCAAAATTTTTCCGATTTTAATTTTTATTTTTCAAAATTTTTCCGATTTTAATTTTATTTTTCAAAATTTTTCCGATTTTAATTTTTATTTTTCAAAATTTTTCCGATTTTAATTTTTATTTTTCAAAATTTTCCGATTTTAATTTTTATTTTTCAAAATTTTTCCGATTTTAATTTTTATTTTTCAAAATTTTTCCGATTTTAATTTTTATTTTTCAAAATTTTTCCGATTTTAATTTTTATTTTTCAAAATTTTTCCGATTTTAATTTTTATTTTTCAAAATTTTTCCGATTTTAATTTTTCATTTTTCAAAATTTTTCCGATTTTATTTTTTTTATTTTTCAAAATTTTTCCGATTTTAATTTTTATTTTTCAAAATTTTTCCGATTTTAAATTTTTATTTTTCAAAATTTTTCCGATTTTAATTTTTATTTTTCAAAATTTTTCCGATTTTAATTTTTATTTTTCAAAATTTTTCCGATTTTAATTTTTATTTTTCAAAATTTTTCCGATTTTAATTTTTATTTTTCAAAATTTTTCCGATTTTAATTTTTATTTTTCAAAATTTTTCCGATTTTAATTTTTATTTTTCAAAATTTTTCCGATTTTAATTTTTATTTTTCAAAATTTTTCCGATTTTAATTTTTATTTTTCAAAATTTTTCCGATTTTAATTTTTATTTTTCAAAATTTTTCCGATTTTAATTTTTTTTTTTTAAAAAATTTTTCCGATTTTAATTTTTATTTTTCAAAATTTTTCCGATTTTAATTTTTATTTTTCAAAATTTTTCCGATTTTAATTTTTTTTTCATTTTTCAAAATTTTTTTTTCATTTTAATTTTTATTTTTCAAAATTTTTCCGATTTTAATTTTTATTTTTCAAAATTTTTCCGATTTTAATTTTATTTTTCAAAATTTTTCCGATTTTAATTTTTATTTTTCAAAATTTTTCCGATTTTAATTTTTATTTTTCAAAATTTTTCCGATTTTAATTTTTATTTTTCAAAATTTTTCCGATTTTAATTTTTATTTTTCAAAATTTTTCCGATTTTAATTTTTATTTTTCAAAATTTTTCCGATTTTAATTTTTATTTTTCAAAATTTTTCCGATTTTAATTTTTTTTATTTTTCAAAATTTTTCCGATTTTAATTTTTATTTTTCAAAATTTTTCCGATTTTAATTTTTATTTTTCAAAATTTTTCCGATTTTAATTTTTATTTTTCAAAATTTTTCCGATTTTAATTTTATTTTTCAAAATTTTTCCGATTTTAATTTTTATTTTTCAAAATTTTTCCGATTTTAATTTTTATTTTTCAAAATTTTTCCGATTTTAATTTTTATTTTTCAAAATTTTTCCGATTTTAATTTTTATTTTTCAAAATTTTTTTTATTTTAATTTTTCAAAATTTTTTCAAAATTTTTCCGATTTTAATTTTTATTTTTCAAAATTTTTCCGATTTTAATTTTTATTTTTCAAAATTTTTCCGATTTTAATTTTTATTTTTCAAAATTTTTCCGATTTTAATTTTTATTTTTCAAAATTTTTCCGATTTTAATTTTTATTTTTCAAAATTTTTCCGATTTTAATTTTTATTTTTCAAAATTTTTCCGATTTTAATTTTTATTTTTCAAAATTTTTCCGATTTTAATTTTTATTTTTCAAAATTTTTCCGATTTTAATTTTTATTTTTCAAAATTTTTCCGATTTTAATTTTTATTTTTCAAAATTTTTCCGATTTTAATTTTTATTTTTCAAAATTTTTCCGATTTTAATTTTTATTTTTCAAAATTTTTCCGATTTTAATTTTTATTTTTCAAAATTTTTCCGATTTTAATTTTTATTTTTCAAAATTTTTCCGATTTTAATTTTTATTTTTCAAAATTTTTCCGATTTTAATTTTTATTTTTCAAAATTTTTCCGATTTTAATTTTTATTTTTCAAAATTTTTTTAAAATTTTTCAAAATTTTTCCGATTTTAATTTTTATTTTTCAAAATTTTTCCGATTTTAATTTTTATTTTTCAAAATTTTTCCGATTTTAATTTTTATTTTTCAAAATTTTTCCGATTTTAATTTTTATTTTTCAAAATTTTTCCGATTTTAATTTTTATTTTTCAAAATTTTTCCGATTTTAATTTTTATTTTTCAAAATTTTTCCGATTTTAATTTTTATTTTTCAAAATTTTTCCGATTTTAATTTTTTTTTCATTTTTCAAAATTTTTTTTTATTTTTCGATTTTAATTTTTATTTTTCAAAATTTTTCCGATTTTAATTTTTATTTTTCAAAATTTTTCCGATTTTAATTTTTATTTTTCAAAATTTTTCCGATTTTAATTTTTATTTTTCAAAATTTTTCCGATTTTAATTTTTATTTTTCAAAATTTTTCCGATTTTAATTTTTATTTTTCAAAATTTTTCCGATTTTAATTTTTATTTTTCAAAATTTTTCCGATTTTAATTTTTATTTTTCAAAATTTTTTTTTCAATTTTAATTTTTATTTTTTTTTCAAAAATTTTTCCGATTTTAATTTTTATTTTTCAAAATTTTTCCGATTTTAATTTTTATTTTTCAAAATTTTTCCGATTTTAATTTTTATTTTTCAAAATTTTTCCGATTTTAATTTTTATTTTTCAAAATTTTTCCGATTTTAATTTTTTTTTCAAAATTTCAAAATTTTTTTTTCGATTTTAATTTTAATTTTTATTTTTCAAAATTTTTCCGATTTTAATTTTTATTTTTCAAAATTTTTCCGATTTTAATTTTTATTTTTCAAAATTTTTCCGATTTTAATTTTTATTTTTCAAAATTTTTCCGATTTTAATTTTTATTTTTCAAAATTTTTCCGATTTTAATTTTTATTTTTCAAAATTTTTCCGATTTTAATTTTTATTTTTCAAAATTTTTCCGATTTTAATTTTTATTTTTCAAAATTTTTCCGATTTTAATTTTTATTTTTCAAAATTTTTCCGATTTTAATTTTTATTTTTCAAAATTTTTCCGATTTTAATTTTTATTTTTCAAAATTTTTCCGATTTTAATTTTTTTTTTTCAATTTTAATTTTTCGATTTTAATTTTAATTTTTCAAAATTTTTCCGATTTTAATTTTTATTTTTCAAAATTTTTCCGATTTTAATTTTTATTTTTCAAAATTTTTCCGATTTTAATTTTTATTTTTCAAAATTTTTCCGATTTTAATTTTTATTTTTCAAAATTTTTCCGATTTTAATTTTTATTTTTCAAAATTTTTCCGATTTTAATTTTATTTTTCAAAATTTTTCCGATTTTAATTTTTATTTTTCAAAATTTTTCCGATTTTAATTTTTATTTTTCAAAATTTTTCCGATTTTAATTTTTATTTTTCAAAATTTTTCCGATTTTAATTTTAATTTTTATTTTTCAAAATTTTTCCGATTTTAATTTTTATTTTTCAAAATTTTTCCGATTTTAATTTTTATTTTTCAAAATTTTTCCGATTTTAATTTTTATTTTTCAAAATTTTTCCGATTTTAATTTTTATTTTTCAAAATTTTTCCGATTTTAATTTTTATTTTTCAAAATTTTTCCGATTTTAATTTTTATTTTTCAAAATTTTTCCGATTTTAATTTTTTATTTTTCAAAATTTTTCCGATTTTAATTTTTATTTTTCAAAATTTTTCCGATTTTAATTTTTATTTTTCAAAATTTTTCCGATTTTAATTTTTATTTTTCAAAATTTTTCCGATTTTAATTTTTATTTTTCAAAATTTTTCCGATTTTAATTTTTATTTTTCAAAATTTTTCCGATTTTAATTTTTATTTTTCAAAATTTTTCCGATTTTAATTTTTATTTTTCAAAATTTTTTATTTTTAATTTTTATTTTTCAAAATTTTTCCGATTTTAATTTTTATTTTTCAAAATTTTTCCGATTTTAATTTTTATTTTTCAAAATTTTTCCGATTTTAATTTTTATTTTTCAAAATTTTTCCGATTTTAATTTTTTTTTTTTAAATTTTTCAAAATTTTCCGATTTTAATTTTTTTTCAAATTTTTTTTAATTTTTCCGATTTTAATTTTTATTTTTCAAAATTTTTCCGATTTTAATTTTTATTTTTCAAAATTTTTCCGATTTTAATTTTTATTTTTCAAAATTTTTCCGATTTTAATTTTTATTTTTCAAAATTTTTCCGATTTTAATTTTTATTTTTCAAAATTTTTCCGATTTTAATTTTTATTTTTCAAAATTTTTCCGATTTTAATTTTTATTTTTCAAAATTTTTCCGATTTTAATTTTTATTTTTCAAAATTTTTCCGATTTTAATTTTTATTTTTCAAAATTTTTCCGATTTTAATTTTTATTTTCAAAATTTTTCCGATTTTAATTTTTATTTTTCAAAATTTTTCCGATTTTAATTTTTATTTTTCAAAATTTTTCCGATTTTAATTTTTTTATTTTTCAAAATTTTTCCGATTTTAATTTTTATTTTTCAAAATTTTTCCGATTTTAATTTTTTTTTCAAAATTTTTTTAAAAATTTTTCAAATTTTAATTTTAATTTTTTTTCAAAATTTTTCCGATTTTAATTTTTATTTTTCAAAATTTTTCCGATTTTAATTTTTTTTTTTCAAAATTTTTCCGATTTTAATTTTTATTTTTCAAAATTTTTTTTATTTTTCAATTTTAATTTTTATTTTTCAAAATTTTTCCGATTTTAATTTTTATTTTTCAAAATTTTCCGATTTTAATTTTATTTTTCAAAATTTTTCCGATTTTAATTTTTATTTTTCAAAATTTTTCCGATTTTAATTTTTATTTTTCAAAATTTTTCCGATTTTAATTTTTATTTTTCAAAATTTTTCCGATTTTAATTTTTTTTCAAAATTTCAAAATTTTTCCGATTTTAATTTTTATTTTTCAAAATTTTTTTTAATTTTTATTTTTCAAAATTTTTCCGATTTTAATTTTTATTTTTCAAAATTTTTCCGATTTTAATTTTTATTTTTCAAAATTTTTCCGATTTTAATTTTTATTTTTCAAAATTTTCCGATTTTAATTTTTATTTTTCAAAATTTTTTTAATTTTAATTTTCAAAATTTTTCCGATTTTAATCAAAATTTTTCAAAATTTTTCCGATTTTAATTTTTATTTTTCAAAATTTTTCCGATTTTAATTTTTATTTTTCAAAATTTTTCCGATTTTAATTTTTATTTTTCAAATTTTTCCGATTTTAATTTTTATTTTCAAAATTTTTCCGATTTTAATTTTTATTTTTCAAAATTTTTCCGATTTTAATTTTTATTTTTCAAAATTTTTCCGATTTTAATTTTTTTTTCAATTTTTCAAAATTTTTCCGATTTTAATTTTTTTTTTTTCAAAATTTTTCCGATTTTAATTTTTATTTTTCAAAATTTTTCCGATTTTAATTTTTATTTTTCAAAATTTTTCCGATTTTAATTTTTATTTTTCAAAATTTTTCCGATTTTAATTTTTATTTTTCAAAATTTTTCGATTTTAATTTTTATTTTTCAAAATTTTTCCGATTTTAATTTTTATTTTTCAAAATTTTTCCGATTTTAATTTTTATTTTTCAAAATTTTTCGATTTTAATTTTATTTTTCAAAATTTTTCCGATTTTAATTTTATTTTTCAAAATTTTTCCGATTTTAATTTTTATTTTTCAAAATTTTTCCGATTTTAATTTTTATTTTTCAAAATTTTTCCGATTTTAATTTTTATTTTTCAAAATTTTTCCGATTTTAATTTTTATTTTTCAAAATTTTCCGATTTTAATTTTTATTTTTCAAAATTTTTCCGATTTTAATTTTTATTTTTCAAAATTTTTCCGATTTTAATTTTATTTTTCAAAATTTTTCCGATTTTAATTTTTATTTTTCAAAATTTTTCCGATTTTAATTTTTATTTTTCAAAATTTTTCCGATTTTAATTTTTATTTTTCAAAATTTTTCCGATTTTAATTTTTATTTTTCAAAATTTTTCCGATTTTAATTTTTATTTTCAAAATTTTTCCGATTTTAATTTTTTTTATTTTTCAAAATTTTTCCGATTTTAATTTTTATTTTTCAAAATTTTTCCGATTTTAATTTTTATTTTTCAAAATTTTTCCGATTTTAATTTTTATTTTTCAAAATTTTTCCGATTTTAATTTTTTTCATTTTTCAATTTTTTTTTATTTTTCATTTTAATTTTTATTTTTCAAAATTTTTCCGATTTTAATTTTTATTTTTCAAAATTTTTCCGATTTTAATTTTAAAATTTTTCCGATTTTAATTTTTATTTTTCAAAATTTTAATTTTAATTTTTATTTTTCAAAATTTTTCCGATTTTAATTTTTATTTTTCAAAATTTTTCCGATTTTAATTTTTATTTTTCAAAATTTTTCCGATTTTAATTTTTCAAAATTTTCCGATTTTTCAAAATTTTTCCGATTTTAATTTTTATTTTTCAAAATTTTTCCGATTTTAATTTTTATTTTTCAAAATTTTTCCGATTTTAATTTTTATTTTTCAAAATTTTTTTTAATTTTTTTAATTTTTATTTTTCAAAATTTTTCCGATTTTAATTTTTATTTTTCAAAATTTTTCCGATTTTAATTTTTATTTTTCAAAATTTTTCCGATTTTAATTTTTATTTTTCAAAATTTTTCCGATTTTAATTTTTTTTATTTTTCAAAATTTTTCCGATTTTAATTTTTATTTTTCAAAATTTTTCCGATTTTAATTTTTATTTTTCAAAATTTTTCCGATTTTAATTTTTATTTTTCAAAATTTTTCCGATTTTAATTTTTATTTTTCAAAATTTTTCCGATTTTAATTTTTATTTTTCAAAATTTTTCCGATTTTAATTTTTTTTTCATTTTTTTTAATTTTATTTTTCGAAATTTTAATTTTAATTTTTATTTTTCAAAATTTTTCCGATTTTAATTTTTATTTTTCAAAATTTTTCCGATTTTAATTTTTTTTCAAAATTTTCCGATTTTAATTTTTTTTTCGATTTTAATTTTAATTTTTATTTTTCAAAATTTTTCCGATTTTAATTTTTTTTTCATTTTTCAAAATTTTTCCGATTTTAATTTTTATTTTTCAAAATTTTTCCGATTTTAATTTTTATTTTTCAAAATTTTTCCGATTTTAATTTTTATTTTTCAAAATTTTTCCGATTTTAATTTTTATTTCAAAATTTCCGATTTTATTTTTATTTTTCAAAATTTTTCCGATTTTAATTTTTATTTTTCAAAATTTTTCCGATTTTAATTTTTATTTTTCAAAATTTTTCCGATTTTAATTTTTATTTTTCAAAATTTTTCCGATTTTAATTTTTATTTTTCAAAATTTTTCCGATTTTAATTTTTATTTTTCAAAATTTTTCCGATTTTAATTTTTATTTTTCAAAATTTTTCCGATTTTAATTTTTTTTTCAAAAATTTTCCGATTTTAATTTTTATTTTTCAAAATTTTTCCGATTTTAATTTTTATTTTTCAAAATTTTTCCGATTTTAATTTTTATTTTTCAAAATTTTTCCGATTTTAATTTTTTTTTCAAAATTTTTCCGATTTTAATTTTATTTTTCAAAATTTTTCCGATTTTAATTTTTATTTTTCAAAATTTTTCCGATTTTAATTTTTATTTTTCAAAATTTTTCCGATTTTAATTTTTATTTTTTTCAAAATTTTCCGATTTTAATTTTTATTTTTCAAAATTTTTCCGATTTTAATTTTATTTTTCAAAATTTTTCCGATTTTAATTTTTATTTTTCAAAATTTTTCCGATTTTAATTTTTATTTTTCAAAATTTTTCCGATTTTAATTTTAATTTTTCAAAATTTTTCCGATTTTAATTTTTATTTTTCAAAATTTTTCCGATTTTAATTTTTATTTTTCAAAATTTTTCCGATTTTAATTTTTATTTTTCAAAATTTTTCCGATTTTAATTTTTATTTTTCAAAATTTTTCCGATTTTAATTTTTATTTTTCAAAATTTTTCCGATTTTAATTTTTTTTTTTTTTCCGATTTTAATTTTTATTTTTCAAAATTTTTTCCGATTTTAATTTTTTTTTTTCAAAATTTTTCCGATTTTTCAAAATTTTTCCGATTTTAATTTTTATTTTTCAAAATTTTTCCGATTTTAATTTTTTTTATTTTTCAAAATTTTTCCGATTTTAATTTTTATTTTTCAAAATTTTTTTAATTTTTTATTTTTCAAAATTTTTCCGATTTTAATTTTTATTTTTCAAAATTTTTCCGATTTTAATTTTTATTTTTCAAAATTTTTCCGATTTTAATTTTTATTTTTCAAAATTTTTCCGATTTTAATTTTTATTTTTCAAAATTTTTCCGATTTTAATTTTTATTTTTCAAAATTTTTCCGATTTTAATTTTTATTTTTCAAAATTTTTCCGATTTTAATTTTTATTTTTCAAAATTTTTCCGATTTTAATTTTTATTTTTCAAAATTTTTCCGATTTTAATTTTTATTTTTCAAAATTTTTCCGATTTTAATTTTTATTTTTCAAAATTTTTCCGATTTTAATTTTTATTTTTCAAAATTTTTTTATTTTTAATTTTTTTATTTTTCAAAATTTTTCCGATTTTAATTTTTATTTTTCAAAATTTTTCCGATTTTAATTTTTATTTTTCAAAATTTTTCCGATTTTAATTTTTATTTTTCAAAATTTTTCCGATTTTAATTTTTATTTTTCAAAATTTTTCCGATTTTAATTTTTATTTTTCAAAATTTTTCCGATTTTAATTTTATTTTTCAAAATTTTTCCGATTTTAATTTTTATTTTTCAAAATTTTTCCGATTTTAATTTTATTTTTCAAAATTTTTCCGATTTTAATTTTTATTTTTCAAAATTTTTCCGATTTTAATTTTTTTTTTTTCAAAATTTTTCCGATTTTAATTTTTATTTTTTTTTCAAAATTTTTCCGATTTTAATTTTTATTTTTCAAAATTTTTCCGATTTTAATTTTTATTTTTCAAAATTTTTCCGATTTTAATTTTTATTTTTCAAAATTTTCCGATTTTAATTTTTATTTTTCAAAATTTTTCCGATTTTATTTTAAAAATTTTTCCGATTTTAATTTTTATTTTTCAAAAATTTTCCGATTTTAATTTTTATTTTTCAAAATTTTTCCGATTTTAATTTTTATTTTTCAAAATTTTTCCGATTTTAATTTTTTTTTTCAAAATTTTTCCGATTTTAATTTTTTTTTTCAAAATTTTAATTTTAATTTTTATTTTTCAAAATTTTTCCGATTTTAATTTTTATTTTTCAAAATTTTTCCGATTTTAATTTTTATTTTTTTCAAAATTTTTCCGATTTTAATTTTTTTTTTTTCAAAATTTTATTTTTCAAATTTTAATTTTAATTTTTATTTTTCAAAATTTTTCCGATTTTAATTTTTATTTTTCAAAATTTTTCCGATTTTAATTTTTTTAATTTTTTTTTCAAAATTTTTCCGATTTTAATTTTTATTTTTCAAAATTTTTTTAATTTTAATTTTTATTTTTTTTAAATTTTTCAAAATTTTAATTTTAATTTTTTTTTTTCAAATTTTCCGATTTTAATCAAAATTTTTCCGATTTTAATTTTAATTTTTCAAATTTTTCCGATTTTAATTTTTATTTTTCAAAATTTTTCCGATTTTAATTTTTATTTTTCAAAATTTTTCCGATTTTAATTTTTATTTTTCAAAATTTTTCCGATTTTAATTTTTATTTTTCAAAATTTTTTTAATTTTTATTTTAATTTTTATTTTTCAAAATTTTTCCGATTTTAATTTTTATTTTTCAAAATTTTTTTAATTTTTATTTTTCAAAATTTTTCCGATTTTAATTTTTTTTCATTTTTCAAAATTTTTCCGATTTTAATTTTTATTTTTCAAAATTTTTCCGATTTTAATTTTTATTTTTCAAAATTTTTCCGATTTTAATTTTTATTTTTCAAAATTTTTCCGATTTTAATTTTTATTTTTCAAAATTTTTCCGATTTTAATTTTTATTTTTCAAAATTTTTCCGATTTTAATTTTTATTTTTCAAAATTTTTCCGATTTTAATTTTTATTTTTCAAAATTTTTCCGATTTTAATTTTTATTTTTCAAAATTTTACCGATTAATTAATTTTTATTTTTCAAAATTTTTCCGATTTTAATTATTCCTTCCTTTTTAGAATAGCCTTAATGTTGCGCCATAGGTCGTCTCGGACATCAGGGATGACCATTAGGCAAGGAGATTGTCCTGCAAGTTTAGCTGCTGCATCGCCAGTTCGTTGCCTTTTATGCCCATGTGCCCTGGGGCCCAGAAAGTTTTATTTTTGAAGCGTGTTTAATGCAAAGATGTCGGATTTGGCATATCAGGCTGTCATAGTTATACGTGTTTTTAACGGCATTAAGAGTAGAAAGACTATCGCTGCAAATTATGAATTTTCCTTAAGCTCGAGAGCATGTTGGATAGCTTTTAGAACCGCTACAGCTTCTGCGGAGAAAATTGAAAAGTAAGCAGGGAGCAATCCTGATGCAACAACCGTTGCAACGGTACCTGATTGGCTCACGACTGCGAAGCTAGTAGAGTTAATGGTTTTGGATCCGTCACTGTATAGCCAACTCATTGGGCAATTTTTCCGTTTCGGCAGCTAGCATTTGCAGGAATATACATT